>NW_015387138.1:343109-350755 GCF_001527695.2 Protobothrops mucrosquamatus
GCTAATGACCCCCATTGTTATTGTTAGTCCATTTGGTGATATCCACATCCAGTCCCTTTGAAGTAGGCTGAAGGAAGTGAGAGCCATAAAGCCCCTTTGTTCACCCCCTTCCCTTCATCGTATGACAGAATCCAGAGCAGACAGAAATGCGGGGTTTCATAATTGATAACTACAGATGGAATATATTTGGATTCTGACAATCATCTTTCAAAGTTAATGAAATACAGAGCTGGGCAATCTTTTCTCCTGTAATGGTCTGAGCTGCACATTGGTTCCTTATTAATTTAGCCAATAGTTTAACACAATATATAGAGTTAATACTGAAATGGAAGATTGGAAACAAGGCAGAGATAAGCATAGTGTGAAAATCTTGCCTAAAAATCTTCTTGCCTATAGTTTGTAACAAAAGGTCTCAGTCAGTTTATTTGAAGGTTTTGAGAGGAGCAAATATAAGTAACTTTAGAACAAAATATTTCATAGCCAAAGGATTCCACATGATTTAGTACAAGAATTAAAGTGGGAGATCACTCCATAGGATCCAGAAGACTTTGGAAGAGAAACCAAGGGAACAATCAAATTGGCTATAATAACATAATCTTGCAAGTCGATTGTATTGTACTTCCTTCTTATAGATCTATGAATTAGGGAGGTTCAGAACTCCCTCTGAATGCTACATAGATATTTAGCACATTTTTCTTAGAGAACAAAGTCTGCATATTTCCATCAAGGTAATTTTCTTTCCTTGTCAGAATCAGAAACCAGCTATTGCAGGGTGCAAAAATGACTGACTGCCTTCACAGTCTTTATTGCTCTTATATAGTTTTTACAAGCAGCAAAAGTTAACATAGCAACAGCATAGCAACAGCATTTTTATTGGTAGATTCTCCTTGTCAATCCTTAAGAATATATCAGCCAGGGGCACCAACCAGGGGCAGTTTTCTGCTACATCCTGTTGGTGTGAACGAGATGAGCTCATGTGAACCAGGTGAAATCACGTACCAGCCTGGGGTAGTTTCCTACATCACCATGGCAATATGAACGGGGTGAGATCATGTATTTGAGCCGAGGCAGTGTGCTGCACACGAACTTTACATTTCCTCTCTACAGTAACCCAGATCAGGAAGTGGGAGAGTTGTTTCCCATAAGGTTTGAAGTATATCCTTATGTATCAAGACTCCCAAGTCTTGACTGATTAAAGGAGTTGAGATCTTTTGTTCTCAGGGAGTTGCATAGATCTTAGTTGTTCAGCATTTTTTGTTACCTTGTTTTAAGACTAGGTGCATAGTCAGACTCTGGCTGCATCTATCCTTCATCTAAGCCAGCATTCATTTTTCTGAGTTGACCTCAGAAGATAAGGAAACATCCAAATATTGATAACTACTATGTATGTTCTCAGTCACAAAGTAACAATCTATAAGTTTTACAATATCTTTTTAGGCTGTATGGTGTATTTGTGTCACTTTATTGAGAAGGTGAGCATATTTGTCATATTTGGTGTTTTGAATGTATATCATGAAAGTCCTGAAAAATGGTTACTATATTGCTGTCGGGCACTAAAGGTCCATATGTAAAGGTCCAATTAAATTGATTTATGCTACCTCTGCATATACACAAGAATATTCTCAAGTTAAAGTTAGAGCTTGTTTGGAGTTAGATAAGAGTCAACCAAAATCAAGGGAGATTGAATTTAGTTCGCTTGTGGCTACATAGGGATTCGAGGCTCAGCCTTATTTTTTAACTCCACCCCTAGGTTCTGTCAGTCTTTTGCCTACAATACCATAATGAAAAACTAAACATTCCTTTGAAAGAAAGCAAATGGATTAAATCATAGCTCTTGCTTTTCTTCTACAAGTTTATCTTTTTTATTTGCATTATTATTATTGGTTGGGCCTGGAGATGTTAATGTAAAGAAAGATTATGCTTGAAATTTTGCAATCTCCAGCTTTTATTATATTTAGTTGTTTACATTTAAAATTAAACACATTTAATCATAACAGATAAATAAAGTTGAACGAGGCATAGACCACTGAGGTATACATAGGCAGATTGGTATCCTTGAACAACACAGGATCTCACCTTTCATATATGAGAGGTAACAAATTGCTTGATAGCTATGTAGAATTAAATTAGAGTGATGCCACTTTGCATTACATCACAAACTCCATGGTTCAGATTGCAAAACTACACAAGCAATAGAACATAAATCAATGTCTTAGACATTAAAATGGCTGATTTTAACAAAGAGAGAGCTTGAGAAAGATCCCATGGATAAAAACCTTAAAGGGGAGATCAATTCAGGAAGCTTTGGAAACTCTGAAAAATATGATCATAAAAGCCCAGTGAAAAAGAAAAACAAGAAAAAGTCAAAGAAAAAGTCAGTCCACTAATGGGACAAGGTGGCAAGGGGCTAACGAGCTGTAGAGAGAAAGAAGAACTGCTTAATTCATTATTTGCATCTGTCTTCATGTAAAAAGAAAATACAACCCAACTTACTAAAAACAGAACCATAAAACAAAAGCTAGGAATAGTGCACAAATTGAAATAAACAAAAATAATGTAAGGGAACACCTGTCAGCTTTAGATAATTCAAATTATTGGATCCTGATGGATTGCATCCCAGAATTCTGAAGGAATGATAGTTGTGATCTCGGAACCATTGAACCATATCTGGGAGCACCAGGGATCTATCTGAAGACTGGAAAAATATGGTTCCCATCTTCAAAAAAGGGGAAAAAGATGTGGTTCCCATCTTCAAAAAAGGGGAAAAAAATATCCAAGCAATTACAGACCAATCAGCCTGACATCAATACCTGGGAAAATCTTAGAAAAGATAATCAAGCAAGAAATCTGTTGCTTGATTTGACACTTTGACATTTGACACTTAGAAGCAAACAAAATTATAATCAGAAGCCAACATGGTTTTATAAAAAACAGATCATGTCAAAAAATCTTATTTCATTCTTTGTCAGAGTGGCTAAATTAGTGGATTAGCTAAATGCTCTGGACATTGTATACTTGGATTTCACTAAGGCATTTGACAAAATAGACCACAACCTACTTCTTGGTAAGCTAGAAAATGTGGGATAGATAGAGCCACCACTAGATGGATTTATAACTGTCTGACAAACCATATTCAATATGTAGTGCTTAATGGAACTACAGCCACATGGAGGGGGGTAAGCAGGGAATACCCACAGGTTCTGTTCTAGGCACAGCATTCTTCAATATCTTCATAAATGATCTAGATGAAGGAATATAAACGGAACTCATCAAATTTGCAGATGACACTAAGCTGTTAAGAATAGCCAACACACCAGAAGATAGGCCCTAGATTCAGATGGAACTTGATAGACTTGAACATGTGTCTTATCTCATAAAATAAAATTCAATGTAGAGAAAAATAAGGTTTTACACTTAGGCAAGAAATACCAAATGTACAGGTACAAAGTAGGCAAAACTTGGCTCAACAGCAGTAATTGTGAGAGGGATCTTGGAGTCCTAGTGGACAACCGTTTAAATATGAGCCAAGAATGTGCAGCAGCAGCCAAAAAAGCCAATGCAATCCTAGGCTGCATTAATAGAGGGATAGAATCAAGATCACATGAATTATTAATACTGCTTTACAAAGCCTTAGTAAGACGACACTTGGAATAGTACATAGCAGTTTTGGTTAACACAATGTAAAAAAGATGCTGAGACTCTGAAAAGAGTGCAGAGAAGAGCAACAAGGATAATCAGGGTGCTGGAGGCTAAAACATGAAGAACAGTTGCAGGAATTGGGTTTGTCCAATCTAGTGAAAAGAAGGATTGGGGAGACATGATAGCAGTGTTCCAATATCTGAGAGGCTATCAAAAAGATGGTATGTGGTCAACATATTTTTCAAAGCAACAGAAGGCAAGACAAGAAACAATGGATGGAAAGTAATCAAGGAGAGAAGCAACCTAAAACTAAGGAGAAATGTCCTAACAGTAAGAACAATCAACCGGTGGAATGCCTTGCCTTCAGAAGTTGTGGGTACCCCATTGCTGGAGGTTTTTAAGAAGAGACTGGACAGACTTTTGTCTGAAATGATATAGGGTTTCCTGTTCAAAAAGGAGACCTCCAAGGTCCCTTCCAACTCTGTACTGCATTTCTGTATTCTATATTCTATGTTCTAGATAATTCCACGAACACCACATTTCTGAAAATAAGACCCAACCATAAAATAAGCCCTAGCATGATTTGTTAGCATGTGCCTAATATAAGCCCTACCCTCAAATAAGCCCTAGTTAAAAGCTTGCACAGTTGGCCAGCCACTCCATCCCACCATCTGCTTGCCTGCGGCTGCAAAGGCACAAGGTGCCATGCTGTGCATCCGGCGGGCCAGTGACACCTCCATGCAGTGAGGCAAGGCAGGTGGCGGGGGTGGAGCTGCCCCACACCCCCTACACCCGCACACCTCCGGGCCTCCATAGCCAGGTCACCCATGCCTTGCCACCTGCCTCACCTCACTTTGTGGTGGCGGCACCGGTGTACCACATGGCCTCCTGCCCTGTTGCAGCCACAAGCAACCAGACAGTGGGGTGGAGTGGGTGGGTGGCCTCGTGGGCTCCTGTTGGACAGGGATGCTGCTGTAAGTGCCGCCAGCATGAGGCAAGGTAGGTGGCGGAGTACAGGTGGCCTGGCTGCGAGGTCTATGAAGTGCATGGGTGTGGGGCACATGAAACAGCTCCATCCCCTCCACCTATCTCACCTCACTTTGTGGTGGTGGCACTGGCAAGCTGCATGGCCTCCTGCCTCATTGCATCCACGAGCAACCAGACAGTGGGACAGAATCGGCAGCCAGCTGTGCGGCGCATCTGCTGGGGGCCGGCCCAGTGGTAGCAGCCTCCTAATCACCTGTAGTGCATGGGCTTTGCATCTCCAGAGTGCGCCGGCCAAGGGGCCAGTAGGCTGTGGTTGTTGCTGGACACTTTTGGTCCTTGCGGACTTGCTGCTTCCCGTTCATGGAAAAATAAGACATACCTCCAAAATAAGTCCTAATGGGTCTTTTGGACCATATATATATATATAAGACCAGGTCTTATTTTGGGGAAAATATGGTATGTATCTCTATGGGGTTCTGCTATGATGCCAGAAGTTATCAAAACTAAACTTCATTTAGTTTTCTCCAGTCACAAAATTGAAAGACCCAGACCCTTTTCCTAATTTGATTCCAAATCGACCCACTGCCTTTTCCAGGTTATACTTATGACTCTTCTAAACATAGCTTTTTTGTCCAGATTTATTTAAAAAAAATTCAAAATATTTCAGTATGTTGTTTAAATGTACTTGATAATTATGCAAAAATAGGAGAATTAATTTACTGGAAGGAGTGCGAGAAGAGTAATAACTATGGAGGCTCCCCTCCCTCCTGCATTATTTCTAGGCTTGCTGGTAACATTGAATTTCCTTTTAGTTTTGGAGTATGACTCTGAAACATTGGTATTACCATAAATGATTGAATGCCACATTTATAAAAAGTGTTGGTATAAACAATGTACTCCTTGAAAGTTTGAAGCATCTACACATTCTCAAAAGTTTTAACATGGTTGCTGTGAAGGCTTTGCTTTGCACATGTGTGGCACTTCTGCTCATCTACCTAAAGCCCATTAATCTGACAATAAATCCTGCAGAACACAATGAGATGTGCTTTTTGCAGAGATGCACTATAAATGTATGTTTATAGAGAAATCAGTTTTTAAACCTACCTATCCAGTAAGATCATCTGTTTCTCATCTGCTCATTTGCTCAAACAACAAATAAACTTGTATTGTCTGTATTTAAAAATATTGCTTCAGTGCATCTGTAAGGCAATGAAAAAAGAAGCAGAAGAACAAAGAGAAGGATATTAAGCTTGTATCTCATTGTACATATACTAATCCTGACATTAATATTGGTAATTTCAAATGTTAAATCAGAAAAAAGACAGAGGATTGCTAGACTTATTTGTTCAAGAGATTCTGCTGTATTTTATTGACTTAGCTTATAAGAATATGGTACAAGAAGAAGCTACATATTTGAAGACTCAGAGGCCTGTGGGTATGAAGAATCTATTGCCTCCTCTGACTTTTGCCTTTCAAGGCCTATTCAATGCATAAGCCACTGACTGATATTTTACCTTACCTATTTTGTGTCCCATCTGGTTGTTAGCTCTTTTTGTTTCATGTTTCATACATCCTGTCAAATGTATATTTATACAATGTTTTAGTTGCTTGGGGCATTTTTACCATTTCTTTATTGTACATGGCCTATAATTCATCTTGGTGATATGGGAACTCCCATATCTACCTTCATATGCCTAAGATAAGCATTTCTTCTAACATTTTGGCTGAGTGACATTACTGTTTTGAATGTTCCCTTTCTGTTTATTTGGGCATAATTATTTTGCCATTCTATTTTTTTTCTGTGTGACTGCTGTATATTCAAAAATTTCCTTGTACATTTCTGTTTTAGTTATGCTATTTCCTTAACAGTTTCCAGACATTCTCAGGAGTTTCTGAAGCATACCATCAAACATTCCTTGAAACAATCTCTTGAGGTCTTAAATACACAGTACTTATGCTTAAACCATTTTCTGATGTTTAACAGATAAAAAAACATATTAAAAGATTACTAAGTTTGCATGCCACAAACTTCACACAGCTAAATAAGATAAATACCATACCAGATCTTTAAAAGAGTATGCTTGATATGTATACCTGTATTACAGTACATGCAAGAAAACAATTCACATTGGATAACTGAAATGGCTTCAACCTATTTCCCTTTTTATATTCTTTTAAAGAGTAATCTGTACCTAAAATATTTGCAACATAAAATATTATAAGCAATTATCAGCAGTAGATACTATATGAGATATTTTCTATGTCTTATCCCTGCCTAAATAAACTTTAAGACATTTTGACAAACATGTCCTGAATGCAGCCCAAAGCAATGTTATTCTAAATATGCATACGCTATCCTATACAAGATAAATCAGATTTCTTTTTGCTGACAAGAGTTAAAAATTTAAGTGGGAGACTAGTATAGCTATTTCGGACTCATTAGTCCTCATCAGCTAGCCACACCCTTTATGGGATTTGAACCTGGGCAGTCTACATGCTAAGCAGTTGTATTAACCACCAGGACACAGGCTTTCCTCCCCTCTGTATTAACCACAACTAGTTGGGGGGCTGTACGGCAAAAGAGATTATAAAAAAGTAGAACTGCAGTATAGCAGTCAAAATGCCAAGGTGTAATTAATCAGACCGTCTGTCTGAAAAACTCTCTGTATATACTCCCTTGACTCGGCTGACAAAGAGGGGAGGAGAGCCTGTGGCCTGGTGGTTAATACAACTGCCTAGCATGTAGACTGCCCAGGTTCAAATCCCATAAAGGGTGTGGCTAGCTGATGAGGACTAATGAGTCCGAAATAGCTATACTAGTCTCCCACTTAAATCTTTAACTCTTGTCAGCAAAAAGAAATCTGAATGTGTAAGGTATCACAGTAGCGACTTGAGCCTGCTTAACGCCCCTAGTTGGGGGGCTGCAAGGCAAAAGAGATTATAAAAAAATACAACTGCAGTATAGCAGTCAAAATGCCAAGGTGTAATTAATCAGACCGTCTGTCTGAAAAACTCTCTCT
>NW_015387138.1:350766-355930 GCF_001527695.2 Protobothrops mucrosquamatus
GCACCGAGTTCTTATTGGGAGTTGTCCTTCCCACATGATCCGTATCAGTGTAAGTAATAGCAGGGGATATCCTTTCTTGGAGGTTTAGCGCGGGTAAAGCCTCTACTCCCCTTCTTTTTTGTGTAATCATGTCTTCCAATTTCCTCTCTTGTCTATTAGCCTTGTTTTCTTTTCTGCTCCCTCTAGGCTGTTCTAATATTATAATATTGTCGGCCAGACAATGCCAGCTGGCGACCCCCAGGGGGAGAGCCTTCTTTGTGGCAGCTCCTGCCCTCTGGAATGACCTACCCCCTGACCTACGTACAGTTGCGGACCTGCACCTTTTTCGCCGAGCCCTGAAGGCTCATCTATTCCGTGCGGCCGGCCTGGCGTAGTTTGATTATGTTTTAGTGGGGGTTTTGTATGGGGTATTTTTAGAGCAGGCTTGTTATATAATTTGATTTTAGACAGAAATTTGTGTATATTTATTGTGGTTTTTATTATCGCCTGTTCACCGCCCTGAGTCCCGTAAGGGAGATAGGGCAGTATATAAATTCAATAAATAATAATAATAATAAAAAAACAACTGTTTAATAAACTAACAACTGTTTGATAAACGTAGCTTTCGTCGGCTAACTGCCGACGTCGTCAGAGTGGAATGCCAGAGGTTTGAAAGCCTGCTCATAAGACCGGCAGTTTGTGTGCTCTGCTCACATATATAGTATTTTTCCATGCTTTGTGTATTTATGCTACAGATGTCTTAAAATGCTCTATTTCTAGGGCCTTCCAGAGAAAGCAAAACGGTAACCAATTTGCAACCCAGTCACTGTTCTGTCTTTTGAAGAGTAGTCCACAAATGAAGAAAAAAATGTAACCCCTTGCCATTGCTATCATAATACTTACCCTTAATAAACTGCAAAAAGATGTTACAGGTAATCCTTGACTTACAACCACAATTGATCTCAAAATTTCTGTTGCTAAGTGAGACATTTGTTAAGTGATTTTTCCCCTATTTTATATCCTTTCTTGCCACAATGGGTAAGTGAATCACTGAAGTTGTTAAGTTAGTGACACAGTTGTTAAGTGAATCTAGGTTCCCCATTGAAGTTGCTTGTCAGAAAGTCACAAAAGGAGATCACATAATCCCGGGACAGTGTAACCGTCATACATATGAACCAGTTGTCAAGCATCTAAATTTTGATCACGTGACTATGGGGATGCTGAAATTGTCATAAGTGTAAAAACGGTCATAACTCACTTTTTTCAGTGCTGTTATAACTTTGAATGGTCACTAAATGAATTGTTGTAACTCAAGGATTACCTGTATTTCTTTCTTCTAAAAACCTGAAAATTAATCCTACTCTTTCTTTGGTGGGCTCTATTCATAAGACTAGTTACCAAGATTGCAACCTATTTGTTTGAAAGCTAGATTGTTCAATTTTTACTCCTTTGGCTTATGTTTTACATTATTCTCCTGTACACATTCTCTCTCCTCCTTCACTTTCCCTCTTTCTCCCTCTCTCCAACCCTCTGCAAAAGAAACCAATCTCCTTCAGAATCCTTTCCCCTGTAATAGTTTGTTATTTATTTCCAGTATCAGAGTGCTTAGATGAAATCAATGGCTTAGACGAGCAGGGATGTAGGAATGGCAGCAGATATTTCTCTTCTTTCAACTTACTATTACTGAGAAGCTGGAAATAGTAAGATAGTCAATATCTGTAACCTGAGTTGTCCTTCTGAATGAGACTATACAGGGGAGGAGAAAATAGCTGGAACAACTTTGTTGATCTTTAAGCAACTGGGAAGAATTCTCAACCATGTGATGCAGACTGTTAACATATTTATCTTGTGGCATTTGAGAGTAATGCAAAGTTGAAAGCAATGCAAAGTATTGCTAAATACAATATTTGCAATTGCCTGTCAATCTAAAGTAGTCCTAAAAGCCATTGATTTCAGTTGTACATAGTTAATCTTCTGGTTAATGCTTCCCATTGAAATAAATGCGGCTCAAACATTATTAACTTTGAATATTAGTAGCTCAGGCTGGTAGTTGGGCTGTTGGTTTGATCTCCGAGCTTGGCAATTTAGCTGCAAATGTTTTGTCTCCATTCGGGGGGGGGGGGGACATCTTTAGCACGCTTTGAATTGTGCTTGTCTGTCAGAGCACTGGCCTTTAAATACTATATCTTTTTGTGTAATGTAAATTGATGTGGGTGTTATTTGTCTGAAAATATGGTCCAGTGACAACAACCAGCCAAACAGTCTGAAACTAGACCATGACTCAGAAACATCCAGACAAATAACACCCACACCAATTTACATCACACAAAAAGGTATTTAAAGGCCAGTGCTCTGACAGATAAGCACAATTCAAAGCATACTGAAGATGTCCCCCCGAATGGATATGAAATGTTTGCAGCCAAATCGCCAAGCTCGGAGATCAAACCAATAGCCCAATTATTAACTTTTGATCATATTAGATCCATATTAATTAAAAATGGTTTAATTTTCATTTAATATATAAATAAAATAGAATAAATAAAAAACCGCTTATGTAAGTTCATTTTGATATTTGAAGTTTTTTTCATATTATCATTATTTTAGAGATCCATTTAATATTGCTAAAATAAGTAAGAATATCCTTCTTATACATTACCTTCATTGCTTTAAACTAGTAATGTCTAGCTACCATAGCTATAGAAACTAGGTTACCTGCATTTTGGTGCTTTACATTATCAGCCTGATACCAAACCTTTCATTTGATTCTAGACATCAAGCTAGCAAATTCTAGCATATTAGCTAGCTTTGCAATTTGCTCTACTGATGTGCCAAGTTGAAATATAGAATTTAACTGACCTTGGCTACATAAACCAAACAGATAAAATAAGTGTACACTAGACTGGGACATAAACAAACACAATAATACAATAATACAAAGACAAACCTCTTCTACAGTATGGCCCCAAAAATATGACTATAAATATGAAGTCACTGGAAATTGAGATTTAATTACTGGAATGTAAATTGGAGTGGCCTCTATATAGAGATCTGGAAAATCTGCAATTCATAGAACCTAACTGCTGCTGTTTCTTAATTAATCAATATAATGCTACAGCCCTATCAAGATACCCATATCCTCTTCATAATTAGAAAGAAAAATGCAAGTTAATCTCATTTGTCTGCTTGCATTACATATTGACTGGGCTCAGGCCTAATGCTAAGTCATGGTTTGCATAAACCACAATATTGCATAAACCACTACAAGCCTTAAACCATGGTTTAAGTGGCTATATTAACACATTGCATTGAGGCACAGGTAAACAAATGTTATAATGGCTTAATACAAAATGTGACTCTAATAACTAAGAAGCAGTGATGGGATTCAGCCGGTTCGCACTGGTTCGGCAGAACTGGTAGCTAAATTTTGTTGAGTTCGGAGAACTGGCTGAATGCACCCCTGGAAAAGGCCTCCATGGCCTAGAACAGCCCGCTGGAAGTGCGGGGATGCCACTTCTGGAAGTCCGTTCTAGGCCTCGGAGGCCCAGGGCTGCATCCACGCAGAAAACCACTTTTTCAGGGATTTGAATCCCACCACTGCTAAGAAGTAATTGTGTCTTTCAATGCATTTAACTTATTTGAGAGGCAGGATGTTATTATTGCAGGATGTTATTATTATCACTATCAGTCTGCTTTAACTTCTGAAACATATTTCTAACTGTATGATTAGAATAGTTAAAAAGAGTTGATCTACTTATTGTTACTTTTCTGTAACAATAAGGTCACTATGGAGTTAGTTGATGCAAAGAGCAATATTCCAACCTTCTTTAATCAGCTGCACCTGCTAGCTTTCTTGAAGGTGTTTTGCTTCCTTAATCCCAAATAGGAGATTATAATGCCAGCAGATTATAATTATAATCATTAATAAAGGAAAAACTTCCATTTCATTCAGGTTAACAGAAGGTCTTAATCAGTTTGCATACAGGATATTGTTATATATAACATATATTGAAAATAATTTTAAAGAAATTTAAATTTTAAAGAATCACAATGGAATTGTCTGAAAAAAATGTGTTCTTCAATCCAACATGTTCAAGGCCAAATAAACTATATTTATTTAGTTTATTCTTTATTGTGATAATCAAGTTCTTCATCCTTCTGCTCTAGTGCTTTCTTGGCACTTCCATTATCAACAAAGGAGTCTTCATCAGGAAAGTCCAATTATTTGAGCCAGGAGGCTTACTAAATCCTTTTTAAAGCTTTTTCTGCTATGATTTACGTAAACTTGGAAAGCATACATTTATTTTTGTCATTTAATTGTAAAGCTAATTAGGTAAAAGAAAACTTGTATCAAAAAGCTAAAACAAACCTATCTGTAACAGTTGAATATGACCATGAGTTATGAGTAGGCAACCCTATTCATAAGGCAAACATATTTTAATAACAAAACGAGACTCCTTTAAATACTAATTCACATAATCAAATTCAGTCATTCTCCTTTCAAATACGTAAGTACAATTTATTTTATCCTTGGAAATATACGTATATAGGATGATAAATTTCAGTAGTTTATAGAATTAGCCTGATAGCCAAATCATCTAATTTCTTATTAACACATCAGAAGACATAACCTTCTGATCAGTTATATGTACTGAGTTAACTTTCATATAATCAGAATTATATGCTTATAACCTGGATTTTAGTAGTATCTAGATTTACAGTTCTTTATGTAAAATATGTTTTTCATTTTGTGTCAATTACACAAGCTGAAAACAAAATGTGAAGGCAAGATTAAAGATATTTGGAACTTGGCGATATTAATGTTATTTATAACTTTACATACCTTTGGGTTGGGTGCCAGATGCTTCCATTCCTGGACCATGCCTTCCTGTTCTCCCATTTGGACTACTGCAACATGCTCTACATGGTATTTATTATTTATTTATTTATTTATTTATTTATTTATTTATTTATTTATTTATTTATTTATTATTACATTTATACCCCGCCCTTCTCCTGGTGGACTCAGGGCGGCTTACAGCCAGTTTAAAACAAAACAATCAATACAATATACAAAATTTAAAATGTAATTAAAAAGAAATATTAATATGGGCCTTTTCTTCCTTTTTTTAAAAGTTATTTAAAAACCAAATTTAAAATACCCCTTAGGCCAGTCCTGCCAGCTGAA
>NW_015387138.1:356616-375979 GCF_001527695.2 Protobothrops mucrosquamatus
TATCCCGGCCTGAAGCCCGACTGGAGCGGGTCTAGATAGACTGTTTCCTCCAGGCGTCGGGGGAACTGCTGCGCAACCACACTCTCAACAACCTTCACCACAAAGCGAAGGTTGGAGACCGGACGATAGTTAGCTAATGCATCTGGGTCCAGGGAAGGCTTCTTAAGGAGGGGCCTCACCACCGCCTCCTTCAAGGCTATGGGGAAGACACCCTCCCGTAAAGAAGCGTTTATAATTCCCTGGAGCCAGGCTCGTGTACCCTCCCGGGCAGCCAGTACCAGCCAGGAGGGGCACGGATCCAGTAAACATGTGGTTGCATTCAGCCTCCCCAGAATCCTGTCCACGTCCTCAGGAGCCACAGAGTCAAACTCCTCCCATATAACAGTCTCAAGTCTCAGTACTGTGTGATGGAATGTGCATCTGGAGAATTGGTGGAAAGAGTTTTGGCAACACAGATATTTCTCAGGGAGGATTCAATAAATTCAATGCTAGAATCTTTCAGAATGTATCTAGTACATTAGAAAGCTATAGCTTTAGTTTGGCAAGATTCTGTCCATTAGGTGTAAGCAAGAAAATGATTGGATTCAGTTGGATTTTGCTGTGTCTTTGGGCATCAAAGACTGCTCTTGAGGAGCATTCAGGGCTTCCAATGATACAGAATGCAGCTGCACAAGTTATAAATGGTGTCAGCTCTTTGGCACATATCAAATATGATATTGTACCAGATGTCTATAGTTTTGTAGACAAAAGATTTTTTTTTTATTTTTTCTTACAAATTTTCTCTCCTATACATACTATAAATGAGAGGCTCAGAGTAGGGAAATGTAGTAATTATAGTGAGATCCCCATGATAAAAAGTAATTCACTTTTCTGATATTTGATCTACCCTGAAAATATTGTGTCTATTTTGTACTACGAAATTTTCTCTCTAGTAACTTTTGCCTTTGTTTTTAAATTTCTGCTTATCTTATTATACTATAACTATTTTTCATATAATTAAAAAAGTTGTTTTCCAGGATCATGAAGATTCAGATTAGTATTATGTAAATAATAAGCCACATCCTCATTATCACTGAAGAAACCCATCCTTGCTGGATCATTGAAAGTTTATTGAAAGAAAATCATAATTTTTTTATCAATACTTTTATGGTAGTATATTGGTTCAATAACAGACTTGCTAGAGTTCTTGTAACCCATAATCTCAACAAAACTCATTAGAGAGTGGTCTGTGTGAATCAAGCTTGGGAAAGAATAAGTTTTAGGCAGCTATCTCTACCACTAGGTCTATATTCTTGTCTCAGATTGTAAGAGGTACTATTGATGTTATTGCATTTATTTAGCAAATCAATAAAGATTTATAATAATATGCAATTAAACAGTAAAACAGATTTTTTTATAATGGTGAAGAGTAGAGACATCAGATTGGACCAATGGTTTAGGCCAGGAGTTTCAAAATGTGGCAACTTTAAGACTAATGATCTTCACCTCCAGAGGTCCTTAGCCAGCCATGTTGGTTGGGAAATTCTGGGATTTGAAGTCCACAACTTCAACTATGATTTCTGGTTTCTGGAGCTATTGACAGTGTCTGACATCTTCCTGTCAAAAGCTAGAATGGTATGGTGCTTTAAGTTGCTTTTTTCATTTTTTGCTATAGAAAGCCAACCCCAGCCCCTTACATACAAACATAGCTATCTATAAAAGTTATTTAAATAATCTAAATGCTCTTTAAACTTTTCCAATTTTTCTTTTTTTAAAACCACTTAACTGATTTATAATAAGTTATATTCTGCTCTTGTAGAAATTTTTCTTTCTGCCCATATGCATTTAATAATCATTCACATGCATGCATTCACTGAACATCTAATTTGCCCTATATTTTTAATAGTCCTTTTGCAAAATTGGATTGTATCTCTATAAATATTTCTCTAAGTTAATTACTAAGTAATATTAATCTCTAAAGTGCAAATCCTGCAAAAAGAGAGAGATATTTTGCTCATTTCTTTAGCTGAAGGTTAGATTTTGTATTTTGCCTTGACATACATATGCTATATATGGGGCTCAACATCACTTTAGATCTGATTCCCAAAAGTGCTTTGGCTGATTTTGGGATGGAAATATAGCATCTGTCTACGACATTGTAGAACAACTTTTTCCAGAAGCATATATCTTCTCTTTGATGCTTCCGCACAATCCCAGAAAAGGACATTGCTCCTTGAACAGTTGCATACAGGTGTAAGGTTCACACCTCTGTGTTCTGAAGCAGTTTTTAGAACAGAATCTGAAATATTGTATACAGCCCACAACATAGTCCTGTCATTGTACTTAGAGTCCATATTTACTAAGTTCAAGTGAGCTTGTTTACTGATAAATATGATTGCAGTTTAATTTGACTCAAGAAAACTGCTTTGACTCTTTATTACTATTAGTATCAATAATTGATGTATGTAATATTCACACTGTTATGTGTTTGTGTGAAAGGTTATCTACAAATTATATTTCACTTGTTCCATTTTTCAATTACCGTGTTTCCCCAAAAATAAGACCCAGTCTTATATTTTTTTTGTCTCGAAAAGAGGCACTACGTCTTATTTTACGGGGATGTCTTATCCGCAGTCTAAGCATTGCCGCAGCCAGGCCTCCCACATCCTGACACCTGTCATGCTGCCACTTGACTTCTTCTGTGGCCACTCATGGCATGTGCATGTCATACCGGTACCGCCCCTCATGGCAGAAAGCCATATGGAATGTCATGCTGGTGTCGCCACTTGTGGCAGAAAGCCATGTGGCGCATCGCACTGGTGCCACTGCTCATGATAGGATGCTGCATGGCACATCAAGCCGTGCTGCCACTTGCAACAGGATGCTATGTGGTGCATTGTGCTGTGACACGTGCGAGTGACTGGTCACATGGTGTCCTGTTGCGAGTGGCCACCAGCAACCAGAAGAAGTGGAGGGGCTGCTGGTACTGCAGCCATGAGGTGAGACAGGTATCGGGGCATGGGAGACCTGGCTGCGGAGGCCCTGAGGTAAATGGGTGCTGGGCACATGGTGTAGCTCCCCCCACCCCCACCATAGCTTTATTTTTACAAGTGTGCCTTGTCCTATCCCATACAATCATATGGTGGGATGGAGTGGGTGGGTCTTAACAGAGGCTTATATTAAGCGCACACATAAAAATAAAACTCGGTCTTATTTTCAGGATAGGTCTTATTTTAGGGGAAACACAGTATTTAGAATATAATGAGACTTACATATCTGTCTGTGTCTTAATCTTTTGGTATTCCCTTAAAATGTTTATAACATGAATTACAGGGGGTCTATTTATATTTTCTGAAAGCAACTATCTGTAATGTTCATAAAATGGGCTCATATTATTTTCTTAATAACTTTATGAATTTGATTCATTAGTGGACACAGAATAAGAATTTTTTTCTAGTTAATAGTAAATTGTACACACAGGTGTACAATTCCATGTCACTGAAACAGCATCCCAGAAGCCAAAAGCCAGATTTCCAAACTCTTAGAGTCACAGGAAAAATCCATCTCCAAAGGATGTCATCCCTCTTGGGTAAACCAGACAGAAAGCAATGAGCTAAATCTATTTTATTATAAGGCTACCACTAACTTTGAACTGCTAAATCCATTAGGGCAGGTCTTTCCTAAGTTGTATCTTTAACCTTTAACTGAGACCGGCATCTATTGTCTGATGGATTCCTAGTCAGCATCTCCTCTCTATTTTCTTCAAGGTTATCCATACAAAGAAAGAAAATAGTAACATCCAATCCTGCTCTTCTCTGATATTAGACATAAATAAAGGCAAACTTAGTTGCTCAGCAATGGGATGGGTGACACTAAGGATGATATTACACAGAACTCTGAATAATATTCAAGCTGGTCTAATTTATTTACTTCTATTGATTTCATTCTGGGTGGGTTATTGTTAAGATTTTGGATGAGAAATTGCTGTGTAGTCTAGGATTGTCAAAAGAATATTAGTATTTCTTAATGTCTGGACTGCTTTTCTGCATGGCCCGGTTTCTGCAGTCTTTGTGATACGATCCTCTTCAACTAATAGAAGGGGAAAGAAACAGCTTCCTTTGAGACACTCAGATAATTTGGGAATAAAGGTACAGGACTTTAGATGAATTTAAATGAATGTTATGAGTTCCCACATCTTTGATGCAGGTTTTCATTTTAAGTCCCTTGTTTTATGAGACCATTTGTTCTTTTTTTGATATTTTCAAATAGAACAAAGCATTATGAAAATACCAGAAGATTCCAGTTGTATTATTTCTGAAGGAAATTAAAACCTTCAGTGCCGATGCTAGAATTCTTACTGTGCAGGGATAGGGGAACTATGTGTCATGCATTCACATCCTTTGGAGAAAAGCGAAGGCCAAAGGGGAAAATCTAAAACAGAATATTTTTGAAGCTGATTATGGAGAAAAAAAAATGAATGCTAGTCAGAAGTATAGTTCCAGTGGGATCTGATTAATATTTTCTCGGTAAAATAAAAACCAGAGAGTATGCTATTAATTTTATTGCTACTTTTTTTCTTTTTCATTTGGATCCCTCCCCTCCCCTTCACAAATTGGACTTCCTTTTGACTAATTAACTATTGAATATTTTTCATGCATCCCAAGTGAGGAAGCTATAAAAAGATGAATAGCACTTATGAAGTAATTGACAAAAAATATATTGGGCTTTTACAAAACAGTATTTTGCATCTTAATATGGAAGAAAAGACTCCTTTGAATCATTGTTTGATAGGTCATTAACAATTTCTTAGAACTCTGCACCAGATACTAATGACTCAAAGCTAAACTGAACTTGGGGTGGGCAACTCAAGTACAGAATATCTCCTGAGAAAACACTTAATGTTTGTGTCTTGTCATTATCAAAATACCCCTGGTGTTATCTCAGATGAATTCCCTGGCTATTTTCTTTTCTTTTGACAGCAAAGTCAGAGCTGACAAACTAAGGCAGTTCTCGAGGAAATTCAATTACTGAAATGTCTGACAGCTTGCCTTGCTACTCTAACTAAAGTTTTCAAAGTTACATGCTGCATATATAATATAGCTTCTTACTACAAAGGACCATATTTGCATTTTTTAGGAGAAAATTGTTTTAAAGCTGTAGATTTCTAATGATAAAAGAGAAGGAATGAAATGGTGAAGCACCTATTTTGAAAAGAAATAAAAAATAAGGCAGGTGTCTGCCAAATGAACCCAAGGAAACATTATGTTTTCTAAAAAACATAATTTATTGGCCTTTAAGTGTTGTGGGTGTCGGGGTGTCATTCAGTCTGAATGGTTATTTATAAAAAAATATGAGCACATATTATTTATGCATGATGTCATAGACAAAATAACTTTCCCCTTAAAAAATTAAGGCACCATTTAAATTATTCCCATCTCCAGATCTTAACAAGCTCTATTGTCAAATTGGTTTCTTAAATTTCCAATTGAATTATCCATTTTTAAGAAAGTAAACATATCTGAAATGTATTTGTTCAATTCAGTTAATGATTTTAGTTCAGTGTATTCATTGTCCAGATGATTTTTTTTAGCAAGATTTTGGAGCAATAACACCACTGAACAAAACACAGTTAAACTTTTCACAATGAGACTCCTTAAGAGGCAACAATCTTACTAATCATTGTATATGAACTATTTTATCTGATTTCTATGATTCCTGTAAGAGAGGAGGTGCTTGAAAACTGTAAGATAGAATTTATTTTTTCTTTTGTAAAGACATTCCTGTACACAGAAGTATTTTAAATTTTGCTATTTAGTAAAATAAATATAAAAATGTAAATAAATAAACATATTTCACTTTGTCCTGGATCTTCTGTAACTTATTATATACCTATTGAGTACATTAATTTTGGCAATGAACAATTATAGGCATAGTGGTGAAAATATTTTCTTTTCTGAACTTACAAAGCAGAAGATGTGTCCTGCTAACTTCTGTGTAAGAAGTTTATATATTCATTCAAAGAATTTTTGCCTATATCTGTACTGCACTCTGGTCTTACAAATATAATTATGGGCATAGCACAAATACATATACAATGTTCTATGTTTATAAAGTTGGTGTTGATGAGCTCTAGGGGAAAAAGAAACCTCCAAATATCTAGGATTATACCTGACAACGACAACTTCCCAGACAGATGCAGTCTAGGAAATCTTGGAATAGTGGTCCACATGCTGGAGTGCCTCAGGGTCTTACACCCTGTCTTCTCCTGTTTAACAACTATATAAAACAGTTCTGGGTCAGTTTGTATCATCAGTACGCAGATGATACCCATCTCCACAGGTGAAGCTATCAATATTCTAACACTGATTGGAAGCTATTTAGGACTGAATGGGGAAGAAGAGATTTTGGCTCAATCCTGACAATCCTGATTGAATGTGGCCTGTGGCCTGGGCCATTTGCACCCCCACCATTAAGCTTGGAGATTGCAATTCCCATTCAAATTGCTTTCAATGAGCAGGTTGTAACTGCAGCCAGGGTGTCCTTTGCATATGTTCATCCTATGGGTCTGTTCCTCAGCTAGAAAGTTCTTCAAGCAGCTACTTATGCTCTAGTCATCTCACAACTGGATTATTGCAATGTACTCTACATGGGGCTGATATGGAAGCTACATATGGAAGCTAGGGCTGATCCAAAATGCAGCAGCATAAGCAGTAACTTCTGATCCCATCCATGCTATATGAACTATCTTGATTACCATTTAGCTTATGGGTGTAATTCAAGGCCATCATCTATAAAGTTTTTCATGACATAGGACCTGATTTGCAGGACTGCTTTCTCCAATTGCCTACCTGGTACACTCAGGAAAGTGGATGTGCTCAGAGTTTCCTCAATTAAACTTCATAGACTTGTGGGCCTGGGAAACATGTTTTCTCTACTTTAACTCCTGCCCTGTGAAGCATCATTCCTTTGGAGATACTCCTCTTCTCCTTGGGTTCCAAATATTCCTTAAGATCTGTTTCTGTTTCTAGGCCTGGGGTTAATCTACTGTGTGGCCCTTGTGTTTTTTACTGTTATAGCTATATCTAAGTTTATATCCCTGCTTAATCATTAAATTTTCTGGCAGGCTTTAGTTGTTTTCCCCGCATAAGCAACTTTAACCATAACTAAATAAGTGGAATGGAATCAATGATTGGCTTGTTCATATATACATCAAGTTCCTATATTAGATTAGTCTTATTGGATGAAACCATCAAAAACTCTCCTGTTATGCTGGGTTTCACATTCCAAACCTTGCCTGATAGATATATTTGAGATAATAGAGGTTATATTATCATTTGTATTACGAGTTAATGGAAATGAATATTCTTATTTTCCATATTATGTTTGTATTAATTGAAAATATTATATTTTAAATATTCCTAGCATTAGTCTAGTAACTGGGTCACTGAGGGTTGTTGTCCTGCGTTAGGCAGTTGGATGACTTTGGGCCAGTCACTCTCTCTCAGCCCAACCCACCTCAAAGGGTTGTTGTGGGGAAAATAGGAAAAGAAAGAAGTGTTAGATATGTTTTCTGCTTTGAGTTATTTATAAAAATGATAAAGGCAGGATACAAATAAAGTAAATAAAAATAAATAAAACTTCTCAGAAGAGATTATCTCATTTGGCTTCCAATCACTGCTATATTTTTTACAATAATAAATTGGTTGCTTTTTAGTTGGATGCTATACTCTTCGTATTTAGGTACAACTATTTTTAGGTTTTCACGCCTGTTTTCTTCCTTCCTTCCTTCCTTCCTTCCTTCCTTCCTTCCTTCCTTCCTTCCTTCCTTCCTCCCTCCCTCCTTCCCTCCCTCCCTCCCTCCCTCCCTTCTCCCTCCCTCCCTCCCCTCATATCAGGGAACCAGCATTTGCCCTTTTTGATGTATTGCTATTGTAGTTATGAATTGTTCTATAAATCTTTTTTTGATCCCTCCACCATAGTTCTGGTGTTTTTCTTTCCTTTTAAAGTAAAAACATGGGGCTGTACTTTGTTTCATTGGCTGTTAAAAGTAATCTGGAATAGGTCCATTCTTAGAGTGAAGACAAGTACCAATAAATCATTTAGTCTTTCTCCAAGTTTTCTGTCATCTTTGATTGTCCTGGTGGGACTGAGCACCTGCAGCATTGCCCATAGATGTTTTCTGATGGGTTTTACTACTTCATCTTCCATTTTCTTTCATCCTTCTTAATCTCAACTATTAAAAGTTTTTTCCCCTCAGACTACAGCAAACAATTTTTATATAGATAATTTTAGTGTTTCAACAACATTATTCTTCCATCTTTATATATTTATATATATTTATCTCTGAATATTTCATGTATTTCTTGGATCTGTACTCTTTAATTTAAGATAAAATAGTTTCAAACAGTTGTTGTAGTGGTTTTTAAACAAAATATCCTGTTATCTTACTTAAATATGCTTGTCACCTTATGTGTAGCTATGTACTAACACTTTTTGTTTTTATTGGTAACTTCAGTTCTGAAGATGAGTATGTCAACTTCATTTTGTTAAAAAAATTGTTTTAAATAGTTTTATTACCTGTACTTTTTTCCAATGATTTGTTTCCAAATTATAATTAAAAACTTATAAATAGGAAATAAAAATAATCTACTCCAATTTTCCAGTAAAATCTGAACAGGTTTTGGTGCCATTCATTTTTTCACATTTTTATTTCCACTGATATTGAAAAGATTCTCTCTTTCCTGCAAAAAGAAAAGCATGTTTTCCTTTCTTCAAATCCAGATTTAAACTTATGAAAACCCTTTTCAACTTAGAAAAAGGATTCTAAAGGTATAAATAGAATTTGTAGAAGAATAATCAGTTTTGTAATTAGGACTTGCTAAATTTTTGAAACTAGAAAATATCTTATATTTTATATATTGTTTTAAATTACATCTTTCTGTTCCACAGAATAACTAGCAAAATTTCCAGTCAGGCTATATAAATATTTTAATTTATTGATTACACTGTTTGCAAAGATGATTTTTTTTAAGGGCCATGAATTAGGAGATGTTTGAATCTTATTTTCCTAATGAGTCCTTGATAGCATGAACATTAGCAGACATTAGATCCTCTTAGTATTCTTCTTTTCCTAGAAAAAAAATTCTAACTAACTTTTGCAATTGCAAGTTTGAGTCCAAAATTTCTGTTGCTAAGTGATACAATTTTACAACCTTTCTTGCCACAGTTGTTAAGTGAATCACTACACTTATTAATTTAGTAACACAGTTGTTAAGTGAGTCTGGCTTCCCCATTGACTTTGCTTGTCAGAAGGTCATAAAAGGTGATCACATGACCCCGGGCCATTGCAGCAGTCATAAATATGAACCAGTTGCTAAGCATCCACATTTTGATTATGTGACCCTAGAGGTACTGCAATGGTCATAAGTGTGAAAAACAGTTATAAGTCCTTTTTTAGTGCCATTGTAACTTTGAATGTTCCCTGAACATATGGTTGTAAGTTGAGGACTGCCCTATATTGGTCTTTTTTCATATCAAAAATTCCCTGCATGATAATACAATTTTTGTAAATGCTGTTTCTCCTTTACACCACTATCTGGAATGATCAAGTGATTAAGGGCCAGTTTTTGGCCACTTGGTCACTCAAGGAAGCACTGCAAAGAAAGAACTATAAAAACAGCCCACAGTTTTGTTTATGAAAAGAAAGAAAAAGCCAGTATTCACCTTGTATATTTTTAAATGTCCCTACATATACCAGCAAATTTATGCTGGATTATTAAAAAACCAAACATAAAACTGCTGGAGCAGAAATTTGCTCTGCACAATGAACAATAAGGCAGGTTGGATTTATACCAATACACCTGGTTCCCAAATAACCCAATAGATGCATATTTTGTCATTATAGAATATCTGTCAACATAGCTAGTGTCTGTGCAAGTAATGTTATTACTTGTCAGTTGTTTTCAAGATAGTTTAGGATGCTTTGAGAACAAAATGATTCTACATTAGATGCTTTCCACTTCATGTTAGAAAACTTATTCCACAGAAGTTTGTAACATATTAAAAATGTTCTATACTGTTTTTTGTTTTGCTAAAGTTATATTTTCTACGGCTGAAAAAGAAGTACATTTCAATAAGACTGCTTCGGTTCAGCCCTACTTGCCATGGATCTAAAACAAACTAAACAAAAGAAAATGAAGAACTGTGGCTGATGCTGGCATTCAGTATGTTTGTATGTCTAGAGGTTACCATTCTTAGTGAAAGAAAGAAAGAAGACTTGAATGTAAAGATAATGGTGTGACCCAGCATGAAGTGGCTGGTGCATCAAGGGATTGAGAGGAAGACAAACACTGACCTGATTAAAGGAAAAAACAGTGTTGCTACAGAAAGCCTAAGTATAGAAAAGCTACAGCTTGGCAAAGTGAAACTTTCTCTCAAGTGATTCAATCCAGCAGATCTAGCAAGAAAAGGAATCTGCAGGAGCAGATTAACTGAAAAATGTGGATAGAAGAAGAGGTGAATGAAAATGAAAGAGCAAAGAGTGGCTGAAGTGAATTCAGCAGCACTAAAGAGATAACCATCATACTTGACAGAGACTGTGAAATAATTTGTTTCATAAAGATTTGATTGCATTCTCAAACAGAAATCTGAGAAGGGAAGTAAAGTTTAAGAGTCAATACACAAAGCTAAATAAAAATGCTATTAATTAGTAAATAGGATAATAAGGTTAAACTTGGAAGTTAGGAAATAGAAATAAATATGCACAGAAGTAGAAAATGACTAGGATAAATTTATACTTGTAAAAACATGCTTCAGAATATATTTGAGTTTATTTACTCTAGTGTTACTCTAGGCCTGTCTAGTGTTCTTTCCCACAATGAATAAATTGGAATTAATAAAACCTCTAAATAGGACTTGGATATATATAAATAAAATACTATTGATAAATGTACTGATTGATTGAGTCTAGTTAGAAACTTATTAACATGAATATGATATAATATTTGTGGGAAACAGTGAGGGAATGTTATTGATGTAACCTGAGATATATATGAATGATTTTGTTATTGACTGATTTCCCTAGCACAAAGCTGCTTCCTAAGTATCTGGATGTTAAAATTTGAAAAATTAATAAAACTCGTTTATTTAAAAAGAATTTATTATATTTCCTCAAGTAGTATTTTACCAAACTAATAACAACAGATTAAACAACTAGCTTTAGAACTTGCAATGGAGATGTTGAAATGGTTGCGATCTTCTGAAGGATGTTTTTACAAGTATAAATTTATCCTAGTCATTTCCTACTTCTGTGCATATTTATTTCTATTTCCTAACTTCCAGGTTTGACCCTATTATCCAATTTACTATTTTTCTATACTTAGGATTTCTGTAGCAACATTGTTTTTCCTTTAATCAGGTCAGTGTTTGTCTTCCTCTCAATCCCTTGATGCTACAGCCACTTCATGCTGTGTCACATACAGTACATACAGTTAATGCATTCAACATAAGTTCCTCATATGAGCTGACTGGCCACCTAAAGCCCCCCTGAATTAGGCATTGCTTCATTATCCATTGTCGGATCACAGTTACTTGTTGTTCTTAAGATGTTGTTCATACTGTATATCTAACTCTGAAAGAGTAATGGATAACACAACAGGAAATTTCCTGTATCTCTTTGCTTCTATTTAGTATTCTTTTAGGTCTTTGCAGTCCAGATCTTATAAACCTGCAATTAGCTCTAGGGCCTGCAACTTCTGTTAATTATTATATTTTCTTTCCAAAGACACAAATAACAGATTATTTCCTTGAAAATTTTCTTTGTCTTTTTTTACAGAGAAGCAGATACAGTAAAGATGGTCAAGTCCTTCAGACTTATCTACAAATTCCATAAAATTAAGCACAGAAAAGTAAGTCAGAATATTTTTTCATTTTATGATTTTGAAATTTTGTTTGAGCTCTTAGATTGTTAAGACTTGTTGCAGCCTGGAGCTCTCAAAGGAATGCAAAAGACATATGAAACTATGTGTATATATAAAAAAATCTTAACATTTCCAGCTTTAACACAACTGAATCTATATCAAACAAAAAGACACCAAGAAATTCCTAAAAAGGTTTTCAGTGACATGCAAGACTTGATTGTATATGCAGCTTATATTTATACATTGTCTGCCTTTATTACTAGATCTTGGATTCAACAACAAATTAACAAAGCTTCACAAAGACACATTTCCAAACTTCTTTTCTTCTGTGGGTAGCTGCTGGTAGCTATAGGTCCATCTCCCTAAAGGATAAGGAATTGGAAAAACATGGGTTGGAACACAGGAGATTGCCAGAGCAGAGACCTATCTCCAAACTCATTTTCATTTATTTCTCTGATAAGCAAAACACTTTTAACTTTAAGAGCTCCTTAAAGTCAGAACATCCAACCACAAAGAAAAAATATTCCAAGTAGGGATAAAAATAACAGAGTCCTCCCCATCAAAAAAAAATCTAGAATAAACCCTATGATGTTTTCCAGTATGCGAACTAGCATATGTGACATGTATAGCATTTTAGATGAAGAAAAAAAAATACTATCCTATTATCTAATACAGTGAAATCCATGCCTTAATATTATGAAATTAAAGTTACATTTCAGAATTATTAAAACCGCATGCTCAGAATACAAACTTGATTTTTGAATGATTCCCCAGTAGCTGAAAAGAAATTCATGACCAAGAAAAGACTAGGTAAAAATCCATTGATTCAGAATGCACAAGAACATGGCTTGGGCTTTAAAACCTGGATCTGTTACAGTACATATAAAGAAAGCTCTCTTGATTCTTCTGCTTTACAGTTGTGATCATATATGATTTCTTTTGTACTTGCAATAAAAGTATTTATCTAGCTGTGCTGTGTCCTTGAAGCAGTTAGCTGCTGAGTACAGGTCAAGTTTCTACAGAAGATTTATTGTCAGGTCAGGTGTGAAGTCTGACACAACATGAAGCCAAACTACTAATTCATGGGAAGACATGAATTAAGAGGTTACCTATAGAGAGGCTGACATTTGAAAAAAGTTGTGAGAGTTTGCTTCTAACCAGAAAAAAATCAAAGACATTAAGAAAATAATTTTGAAGGAATAATCTGTCTGTTGGTCTGTCTATTAAATTTGTTTGCTGCCCATCTTGCCACAAGCACCGTAAGTTAGAGGTCAAACTCGTTTTTTTTTCAACTTTCTTACTTTATATAGACCTTATCTGCATTTATAACTATATAAAACCCTATAATCTGTGGATAATTACAATGTAAAAGTCAGTTTACAATTGACAATAATAGTTCAGAATCTAATCAATATCACAGAAGAGAGAAATGAAAGGAACGAGTCTTGGGAAAGAAATGGCAAACTGAAGATGGCTCTGTTAAAAGTGAAGCCAAAAATTGTGGCAAAATGAACAGTAACTGAGTAGACCAGTTCTTCATAATTCTTCTCTGGACAAGGAAAGGACTTGAAACTGACCACAAGTACTCCAGGTAGTTTCTCCTTTAGTGCTAGCAATCTCCTTTGGGTTTAGAGTTCTGGGAGATAAGGGAATAGCCATCCATTTGCTCAAACTACAGTTGGTGCCTTCAAAAGGGGATAGGGTTCTCATACTTTCTTTTCTAATAACTTTCAGCTATTATGAACCTTTAGATGAACACATTTCACAGCATTGGGTAAGTTTCCTTCAATTCTTAGCAAAAGAAGTGTAAGGACTTGTATTTCTCTTTCTTTTGGAATAAACAGAAAACAGCTGTCTAGAATTTTGATTTTGGAAAGTCAGGAATGGACTAATGGATTTGAAATAAGATTTTGGAATTCATTGGTTAATAATTATAGCTCTGGGAGATGAGGAGATGTAGTTGGTGTTTTTAAAATGACACTGGGTTTGCATAATTGCTTTTTGAATCACTTTCAGAAATTGCTTGTTAACTGCTTTCAGCTATTAGAAACCTTTGGATCAACAAGTTTCATAGCACTGGGTTAGTTTCCTGCAATCATTACCAAATAACTTTCAAGTACAAGTTTAAGGACTTAAAAAAAGTTTTTTAGAATAAACAGTCAAGGGGTAATTATAACTTTGATTCTAGAAAGTTACAAATGGTCTAAGAGTCCAGATGGATTTGAAATAAGATTTTGAAGTTAATTATAAGAATCCATGGGAAATGCTTTTTTAAAAAATTCTCTTAAAAAAATATAGGATGAGGCTTTGAAGATTAGATATTAGAGACTACCAGAAGGATGAAAGGATTACAATTAATGGAAAAGAACATTTCAAATCAATTTACTAATCCAGAATGGAACAAAATGTTAAAGAATATTTGTGTACAATGGACCCGGAACTTAGTTTTAAGAATGTCTGCTTCTATAGATAGACCATGTTTAAAATGAAAAAGGAACAAGTTTTACCAAACAAGACTGAGACTGATGTGAAACTGGATTTAAAAGTGACAGGCTATAAGAATGATATAGAAAAAGATTCTATATTAGTTATACAAAACAAAGTGGCTGTTGTCTTAAATAAGTAAAATGGATACACAAATAACAAACCCAAAAAAGAACTTTTTTTCTATATTTCCTATATTTTCCTATATTGGATTTACAAATCAGTTTTGAAAAATTTTGGAAGAAGAAATAAAGAAAAAAAATGAAAGCAAAGTTCTAGGACAGCGGTCCCCAACCTTTCTAGCTCCATGGACCAGCAGCATCGGCATCGACATTGACAGCTGGGGGGGAGGGACATTTTCACACACAACCTAGATCCTGTGTATGCACAAATGAAGCTTCATGCACTTGCCCACCACTTACGCAGCCTGGTTCCCAAAGAGCAGCCGACAAGTACTGGTCTGTGGCCCAGGGGCTGGGGATACCTGTTCTATGACATTATTGAAGAGACTTAAGATTGTTAAAAGTAAAAGGAAGACATATAAAATTGAATATAGGAAGAAGAGATAATTTGTTATATTTTAAGAGAAGGAGATAAGGTACAAAAATTATAAATTCCATTCATTCTTTCATTTATTCATACATCCATCCATTCAGTCAGTCAGTCAATGAATGACTGGGCAGCATACAATTCCAAAACTATAAAAACAATTAAAATCCCAAAAAGCATTTTAAAAACAAAACTTGTTATGAGAGGGAGAGTCAGTTATATATTTTTTATTTCTTTACTATTTTTAGTATATACCATTCTTATTTTTATTTCTTTTCTATTTTCTACTAGCTGTACCTGGCCATGCGTTGCTGTGGCTCAGTCTGGTAAAAGCGTGTGTTGCTTTTATGTCCAACAGATGGTGCTGTTTTTCAAAAAAGCATGTTTTTACCTGTCACAGGTGTGACATCTATATAATATAGGTATATAAAAACATGCGCGTATTCGAATGCAACGTTGTGTCAAAATTTCAAAGCAATCAGTGAAGAACTTTCAGAGATTTAAGATTTTGAACAAATGAACATTTACATTTTTATTTATATAGATTTTTTCTTTTCTGCACTTTCTATTTTTGTTGTTTTTCTTTTCTTTTTTTGTATTAGTTTTTATTGTTACTGTAATTTTTAATACGTTTACTATTTCAAAAAGAAAAAAAGAAGATGAAATGAGATGACATAAGATGAGAGGAGGGGAAAAATTAAATAAACAGGATTATTTAAAATTACTAATGCATAACTTACTTAAGTGCCTTAATATTAGCTAATTTATCCTGCAATCTATTCAACATGATATGGTATTAATTTAGATCGGATTGAGAAATGTGTAGAACACAGAAGTTCAAAATAATTGTTTTTCTTTTGTCCCAGAAGACATGAGACTATCCTTCATAGTTACTGACAAACCACAAAATAATAAATACATAATTTTATGCCATTGTTTAAAGAGAGAAAAAGCTGTCTAATCTTGTTAATAATATCATATATTTAACCATTGTTTTAAATCTACTAAAACTAAACTAACAGCAATAGCAATTTAAACTAAAGCCTCTGATTTAGATGAGCTAAATTTAAGGAAATTCAGAATTAATTGTAAGGTTATTAACATCTTGCTGCATTATATAGAGATAATCCTTTTACTTCATACCTAATGCTCTATGTCTGTCTACTAATCAAATCTCCTGTATCATGACCAACATATATATGTTATTTTTGTGTTCAAACAACACTGTCCATCCTTTGACTAAAATCATTATTTGTCTATTCTCTGCTAAGTTGTTCTTCATTTGTTGAATAAGCAAAGGTAAGTGGTAATAGTATAGTATAAACTAATAAAGATAATTTTATGGGTTCTAGAACTTGTAAAGACAGTAAACCAAAGTTTATAACATTTAAGAACCATTAAATATTTTCATGTACTGTTTAAACACTACCAGTTGTTGCACAATTGCCTTTTACCTATTAAAGATAAAGCCTGTTCATTTTGTGCTTATGCTTTTATCAATTTTTTCATGACAGTTGCTTTTAATCATCAAAAATTATGGCAACCATGAAATAAAATAATTTTCAAATCTTTGACTACATGCTAATGTTTTTATGTTTGGGGGTAGTGAAAATGAGACATCTGTGAATTAACTGGTTGAATAGAAACTATACATCAGGAAATCAGCTTTCCTCTTTTTTCTTTCCTTTTTTTTCTTTTGCTAATATGATGCTTCAATTGCTTGTTTGCCTGATGATATTATTCTATCAAATCAATTCAGTTCATCTGTTAGTTGCATGAATAAATGACAGAATTTAGATTTAGAGGTTTACTCTTTGGAGTTTGAACAGAAGTTCTTGGTGAATATGATCTTTTACATTTATAATGGAGAATAATTATGCTCACTAATAACCTAACTATTTTTCAAGCTTGTCACCATCTTCAGAGGTTAATTATAGCTCAGAAAAAAATGAAAAGCTAGGAAGAGGTCAAGGAGAAGTTTGCCAGAAGAGCTGAATTTCAAAACATTTCTGAGATTTATCTTTAGAACCACAATGTATTTTTAAAGTCTAGAATTCCTATATCATTTTAATATTGGTGGCATTATATTATAAGGAATTTTAATATTAATCTACCATGGATAATCTTTAAATCATATATAGCAGATGCTGAATACAGTATGAATATGTGAGTATAAAGAAACAGTATTCAATCTGTATGAGGAAAGGAAAAATGGAAATACATTTTAGCTATTCTGACTTTGTTCTGAACTTTTTGGAGAAAAAAAAAGCATGCTTAAACCAGTCAAAAATACTTAGATATTTTTACTTGTGCCTATTATTTATATATTGCAAAGAACTTGCTAGGAAGTAATTGAAAGAAGTTAGGGACTGCATTCGTATATTTACTTGTTTTGTTGAATATAAGATTGTGGAAAGGGGCCAAAAAAATTGTCAGTCCTTCCACAGCTGGCTCTCTAGGAAAGAATAGTGCTTGACTCCATGTGAAGGTTTCAAGGCTCTTTTACTAGAAACAACTGGATGCAGCGAAAGCAAGGCTAGATCTGAAGAAAAGCCACAGAAATTGCTACATTGTTTCAAACCTTTAGCCCTCAGTGTCCAGTAGGATGGTAATTGGATGTTTTGAGAACAGAACATTTTGAGAAGCAGTTAACATTCCATTTCCAGGTCCTGGGTGCCAAAAATGCTTGAAGTGGCCAGATGAAACTATTTACACCTCTGTTTCCTGTTTGCGCTGGCTCCCCCTTTTTCCTCTTTTACAACAGGCTCTCTTACCCCACTATTCCCCTTCCCTCTCCTGGTTGTGGCAGGCTGCAGCACAAGCAATAGGGAGGCCAGCCTAATAAAAATTGTCTAAGCCAAATGTCTGCAATAGGCAATAATACCAGTTGAAGTGTCCCAGATAGATGGCTGTCCAGCCTCTTCTTAAAAAAAAAATCAGTTTCTACAGTATTATGGTTTGTTGCACAGTCAGCCAGATGTTTAGATCTGATTTTTATTCACCTATCAATTTCTTCTCAAGAACCTGAGATAGGCAGATGTTGTTGCTTGATGGTGTTAAATGCATCCTTGCAGGATACAAGCATTTCCAAGTAAAGCTGCCTTTTGCAATTGACTGATAGTGATTTTATCAATACTGATGGTGGTCAGGTGGTGCACCAGGTGTTTTGAGATTGCGCGGAAGCATCACTATTGATGTTATCTTTTCTTTCTTTTGTCATGGTCCTTTGACTTTTATTTGCAGGTTTTTGTACTTTGTGATTTTCTCTAGTTCTTTTTTTACTATTCTGCTGTCTTATTATAAAATTTATTACTACTTAACTTGATTAGAATTAGAGAAAATTGTTATTACAAATAGCAATTTGAAGATTTCAGAATGCAAGATGATTGCGCATACTATGTAAAAATATTTCTGCACAAAAAGCTATCAAATGTTCTATCCTATTTCTTCAGCAATTTGTGAAATTTGTTGTGAGAATATTAACTACACCACATTCTGAAATAATAACATTAAAGCTTTCTTGCTTTTTCTAATTTCATAGATTAAATGTCATCCTGTTTAATGTAAAATGACTTACAATTCAACTATTGAACTATTTATGTAGAATATAATTTTTATAAAAACCCTCCTTAAGATCAGATACCTGTGGTTGTAATCTGATGTATACCAAGCATAGCCTAGAAATAATACCATTTCTGCATAAATTATAGGCTAAATCAGAAGACATAATTTGGAAACTTATATGATTATTACAATTATTACAATTTTCATAAAATAATGGCATTACAAAATTGCCAAGCTTGTGCCAATATTTCTCCAACAGAATATTTATTAGCTTAAACTAAGGCTGAAGGAGATTTGTACCTTGTTTGTTTTCTAACCGTGACATTGGGCAAAGAGTATCAAATATTTGGATCAAATATTAATTTCCTCATATTTCTGATTGTGTAGTACATCTGATCTACATGCAGTCACCTGTTTCCACATACAAAAAGTATGTACACAATGTAATGTTTAAAAGTATTTTGAACCAAGAATCTGAGAACAGGATTTATCAAATTGTTGAAAGAAAAGTCTTCATCCTGGTTCATCCAAGCTGGGGATAAATAAACAATATAGCGACTGCTTTAGAAAGAAGATTGCAGTTTATTGAAGAGCCAGATAGAAAGATGGTTCTGGCAGCAGAGAGGAGACAAAAAGAAATAGGGCTGAGCACACGTGGAGAAGGTTTTTATACCCTCTGAAAGCCTTTTGTTTGGAATAGTTTCCTGTTCCTGTGGCATGAACTTTGAGGCTATTTCCTGTGTCACGTATTCTGACCTGAGTTTAGGTGTGCGTCTCTGGTATTCTTTTTTTTTTCCAATTTTTTTTTATTATTTTCCATCATAAAAAAAACAATCACAAGCATAATAAACACAATAACAAGTAAAAAC
>NW_015387138.1:383453-464065 GCF_001527695.2 Protobothrops mucrosquamatus
CTGCCACCACGTCCACATATTCAGCTAAGCCTTGAAAAGCAGTTGTCACATTCATACGAAAGCCTTCATGCTTCTGTAATAATTCTTGTTGTTGTTGTATTACTTGATCAAAGTTATTTTCCATTTTGACATTCATCTTTTGTATCAACTCTGTCAATTGCTTAATACTTTCAGTCATAAAATCCTGTAATTCTTTACCAGAGGGCGGTGGGGGTGAAGAAGATGGCGGGGGTGGTGGGTGGGAAGCCGGCTTAGAAGTTGGTTGAGGCGGCTGAGAGGTCGGAGATGTAATTGACTTTAAAGTTGCAGGCGCCACTCTTCTCAAAGCCATATTAACAATTTGAAATTTCAATCAATATAAAAGTCTTTTAAACGACTAATCCACAACGAATAGTAGAGTTGCTAAAAATAGCAAAAGTTCCAGACCGGAAATATAGATCACTTTCACTTCTTCTTGCTAAAAAGTATCAATCCATCGCCATTTTAAATTCACTTTCACTCAATCCACTCCAAGTATAGGGAAGATCAGACTATCCAAAGTTAGGGTAGAATTCAAAATAGGAAACAAACTTCCAGGGTCGGTTTGTCTGCATATAATAACTCACAGTTCAGTTTAAGTTGCAGCGGTGTCGGCGGCTTCTAGCTTCACCGAAGCGAAGGCGTCCTGGATCGCGGAGAATCCTCGGGGCTCCGGAGGAGTTCTAACCTACATCGTCCACATAGGACGACTCGGGAACTCAACTCCTACCCCGGGCAGCTCACCGATCCCCTTATGCCCGGGGGAAAGGTATCAAGCCGTTTGACAGCTGATGCTTGCTGTCAGAACGGCTTTTACACGAAAACAGGCGGGAGGCAGCTGTCGGCTGCGTCCGACGAGGTCGCCTGCACACCGGAAGTCCCGCGTCTCTGGTATTCTTGATGGTGATGGGTTAGTCCTATTATGTGCCATCTCAGGTGGGGTATGCAGATTTTAGGTCTTTGTCTTCTTGATCTCCTAGCTGGGACCTTTTTGATGGTTTTCATCTGCATTTGTACAGAGTTGGCTTCTGCTTGGGACAGAGAGATTTGGGGGCAGGATTGGCTTCTGCTTTTAAAATCCTTTTGAGGAAATATATTTTTCTGCCCTTTTAAGATTTCCTTCTCTGGGGGGCTGACTTCCCTCAATATATTAGTAATAGATTTAAAGCACTCATATGCAAGTTAATTCAACAAATATAGGTGCAACAGTGACCTATGCTGTTACAAGAAGGAATTTGAAAAGTTCCACAATGTAGTTTTCTTTTCAACTGAAGTTTTATCCAAATCTGAACAAAAATGTTGGTAAATATGCCATAGATATGAGTTTAAGCAAGTTCATATATTGATTGACTTTATAGATTGATTTCATAGTCAGTGGCAATACCACTCATCATAATTATCTTCCAACAAGCACAAACTGACATTAGGAAGACCAGTACAAGAAAAACACTCTAAATATTATGTCATGGAATGTAGCTGGGTGGTATCAATTTAGAGGCCTTAATTATTCTGATTCTCTGATAAGTAAGGATATCATTTTGGTGTGAGAGACTTGGACTGTTGATGATCTCTTGATTAATGGATATTATTCATATAAGCTAGAAGCAAGGCTAGGCAGAGGCCCAGGGAGACTGAAAGGAGGCCTAGGTATATTTATTTCTACTGACTTGAGAGCAGAGCCCACACTTATTGCCCCTTTAAGACTATGGCCCTTCTCCTCAAGTTGGATTCAGTCCTGCTATTAATAATTAATGTTTATCTCCCTCCACTGCTGGAACATTATGTTAGCAAACTCCTAATGGAACACCCAAATGCCAGGGTCCTATTAGGGTGAGACTTCAATGCTAGAATGTGACTAGATGATTACAAGCTAATTATGAAATACCATCTATACCCACCATTGGAGGTTCCCATATTAATCAGCACCTCCCTCATACAAATCTCTAAAGAAAATAGAGCAAATTATGCTAGCCTCTGTCTTGCAAAGATGTCTTGAATAGACTTAAGTTTTTCATATCCAATGGCTCATGGGCTGGCAACTACCCTGGTGAGTTTACATTTATCCTAACTTCTATGGATTTACTACATTATATAGAAACTTTTGAAATTCTACCATACCTAGAAAGTGATCATTTACCATTGTGTATATACATTGAAGTCTTTTATCTGGTAGATGCCATCTGGGGAATGATTTACTCCTGCAATTTTTCCAGCAGGTCTAGCAAGATGTCAGGTCAAATGGACCCAACAACTTGACCAGAAGATGAGGAAAGCCCTATCAAAGTACAACTTTCAAAAAATACATTCAGCCTTTATATCAGCCGACCCTACTCAAGGTTAACACCAGTTAAAACTATATAAAAATCTAGTTCATAAGCTACAACCACTACTAGCACGTGACCCTAACTTCTCAGCTAAGAGGCTCCACATTGCCTCCAAACCATGGTTTGATGAGGACTGTGCAGAAGTCAAGAAAGCTTTTACCTTGACATATACAATGTACAAAAGGATCCCTCTCAAGGTCGGTCAAAACTCAAAAGGGGGTTAAACATGGGTGCATTTTGGCCTCCTTGCTTTTCAACTTCTATATTAATGACATGGTACAATGGTTAAATAAACCAAACTACCACCTCCCCAAAATAGGTGATCGAAGCATTGCCCTGCTCCTCTATGCAGATTATCTGTAATCCTCTTCAGGACACCTGTAGGTCTTAAAAGAGCTCTGTGAGCCCTCATCCAGTATTGTAATTATGATAAACTGAATATAAATTACCAGAGAAGAAAGGTTACGGCTTTTGCAAAAAGGCTAAAACTCTGCTCATGGTATCTTAATGGTCATGAGATAGAGCAGATAACCACCTTTAAGTACCTAGGGGTGGTCATCCATGCCACCAATTCAAGAAAAACACATGATGAATATGTGGCTGCCTCTAGTCAAAGATCAGCAAATGCTATTCTCATTTTTTTCCACACAAAGGGAGGATACTATGTTACTGCCGCAATTAAGCTCTTTCAGGCCCAGTCACTAGCACAGCTTCTTTATGGGACCTTGTTCGAAACTCAGCTTCATGTTTCACACCACTGGAAAGAGTTCAATCCAAATTTATTAGAACAATTCTCCAGATGCCGCTTTATGTCTCAAATGCACTTCTGTGCCTGGAGACTGGACTGATAAAAGTCAAAGCAAGAATCTGTATAGCTTCTTTAAACCTTTGGCTAAAGCTTAATTTCTTTCCACAAGGCCTTGCTCCATTAATCCTCCAAGACAATTTTTTATCATCATGGATCGAGGCAGTTGAGTCCAGCCTTGCCAAACTAGGCTTCTCTCCAGCCTCAATACTCAAGTTGGTCTATGACCAAGCAAAACAAACCTTGTGACAAAGGATAGAGGACATTCGGAGGCAAGCAGACTTAGGGAAAGCTCTGTTGTTTCTGGCTCCAGACTGTATTAGATATATTGTTACTCCTGCCAGTTATCTTAGCCAGTTTGAGATGGAAAACCACTGGAAAGCATTTTTGCTTGCGTTTCCATCGGCTGTCCCGCACAGCAAGCATAAAAAGATACCATTGACTGAAAGATTCTGCTCCTGTGGCTCAGGACAGGTGGAGACCATTGAACACATACTCCTTTGATGCTCTTTCTATAGAGATAATCGATAGGTTTCCTGGCCATTCTGACACTCTAGTGTCTGCTTAAGAATAAACAGACTGTGATTACAGAGCAGGTGGCCAGATTCTGCAGCACTGGGGATTTGTTGGAAACACGTGATTAATCCACCATAGCTATTTCAGACAACTAATGCAGCAAACCTTTTTGCATTATTATTCTTTTGCATTTTAGTATTTAACGACCATGGGTTTACAAGTCAAGGATTGATATTATAGTGTGGCCAAGTTTTCTGTACATATTATAATAGACTAGTCTCTTTGTTAACCATTCTACTTGATATGTACTGATTATTACATTAGCAGAAAGAGAGAGTAGGATGAATGCTAAATAGGGCTGGTGTTACAGAGAGGACGGGCATAAAATTCAACATGGACCATGGCTCAGAATATAATAAGATATAGGCTCAAATAAACATTTTATGAAATGCCACTGAATATTGACAAAAAAGTTTTGCTACTGAAATACAGTTTAATACAGGCATGTCAAACTTGCGACGTCACGTGACGTCACGTGATGTATTGCAGCTTTTACCCCATTGCCGGCAATGGGGTAGGCACGGTTTCGTCATGACGCATCCGCACTGTGGGCCAGCAGTTTGACATGCCTGGTTTAATATGTAGTGATTACAGTTTAGCAATGGGGATGAGTGGCCAGAAAGGCAGTTGAAGAAAACATTTGTTCAGCTACCGTCACTGCTTTTCCAGTGACAAGAAAGACTGAGAGGGGCTCATTATATGGTAAATTATTGTTGCAGCTGCACAACTTTATTTGTTTGCTTATTTTTCTATTAGTTTGTATATATTATTAGAGTTCCCTTCTTTCCTACCACCCCGTACAACATCCCTCAATGCAAATTGTGAAAATGTGACCATTCTGAAGTGAATCAGTTGACTTCTGTAGCTGAGGATTGACTTGAACTTGAGTTCCCCATATCAACTTAACAGCTTAATTGCTATACAACACTGGCTCTCTTTAGTTGATTTTGTTCCCAAAATCAAAATGGTGACCAATTCTTTTCTGTAGCATTTATGGATAAGGATATTAGGAGAAGGTACAGCTCAGTAAAATATTATTAATATATCAGATTTTATTGTTATTTTTATGAGATATCCATGCGGTGTCTTCACACACAAACACACACACACAGAGGGAGAGAGAGAGAGAGAGAGAGAGAGAGAGAGAGAGAGAGAGAGAGAGAGAGAGAGAGAGAGAGACCTTCAGAGTATGCACAGGCAAATGCTATTGAGAGCTATGGCAGGAACACATCTTAGGCCTATGAAAAACTTCAGAGGATCATCTACTGAAGAGCTGAAAGTGTTTGTAGATTGGATACAGTTTGGATTTGCTGTGCGATTTGCCATGGATTGAATCAAAAGTGGGCAACCTGAAGTAGGCACTGCAAATATTCCAGGCTGCAAGTTTTGTGGACAATTTCAGCCTGAAGTCTCCTTCAAATTTCATCCCAAAAGTTTTTGTAAGAAGTAAAGAGGAAGGACTTTCGTTGTTCCCTCTTTTTAACATTAGTTTTTCTGACACCTAGAATTGATGTAGCTGCATCTTCAATTTGAAAATACTATTTTTCATTTATCAAAACCCTTTGACATTTGAGACATCTTTTTTATTAGTGCCTTGATTTTTCCTGAAAACAAATACCAGATTCTTTTCTGGTATCTGAAACTTTATCCAAATTCTCTTTTTCTTCTAATAAATGCTGCAGAAGAATCTAACCTAAAGTCTATAATATTTGAATTTATTTGTTGCAGAAAACTTTTCTTCTATAAAAAATATATATGACTTTTTGTTGCAAAAACGCATTAACTGATAATATGGAATAATTGAACCAAAAATGTTTAGCATGATGAACAACATCTTTATGCTTTTATACACTGTGCAAAAAAACTTCAGGACACCCATCAAACACTTATGGATTTTCAGCAACCTTCTGTTCATCAGTTTATTTTTGTCAATGTTTTACTGGCTGCCATGTGTCTACTAATTTATGGAAATGACTAGAGATAACAGCATCTTGTTTGAACACTTAATGCTTGAATAAAAGTAAATATTACTTCCTAGTGCCTGGTGGAGATGGGTTTCACAAGAGAAAATTTAACAATTCAGATTTCATATTGCACATTTTACTACAAAATGACAAGCAAACATATTTAATCTATCCATCATGATGTGCTACTATGCCTCATTGACATATAACATGGATCATTAACCTCTAAATACTTTTTATATTCAAGATTTATTGATAAAAGCAACTTAGCTGGAATTTGAGAAACTTACATATTAGTATTAATAGGAGGATTATCATTTTCTTGCCTATCTTAACTTGTGTTTCTAAAATGTTTTTTACGGTACTGTTTTTGATAGATTGGACTGTTTTTTCTCTTTGTGTAAAAACGGATGCAAAAACAAGTTAAGCAGTTCTGCTTTTTCCCAGTTGCTTGTCACCTTCTTACCACTTTCTCCCAATGGAGTAAAGGACCAATAATTTCCTTAACTTTTTTCTTGTTTTTTTACATGTTGAAAGAACTTTTTTTGTTACTTTTGACTTTTGTTGCAAGCCTTAGTTCATTTTGAGCCTTAGCTTTCCTCACTTTATCTTTGCAGGCTCGGGCTATTTGCTGATATTCTGCCTTAGTTATATGCATCTCTTTCCACTTTTCATACTTGTCCTTTTTGTCTTTCAATTTATTAGAATTTCTTTATGCAGCTATGCTGGTTTCTTTTGAGAACTGTTTTTCTTCTTCTTCATTGGTATTGTGCTAGACTGGGCTTTTAAAATCTCACTTTCCAAAATTTCCCAAGCTTCTTGAGTTGTTTTCCCCCTGAGGATTCTCATCCATGGAATCTTTCCCAAGCTCTAAGTTTATTGAAATTAGCTGTCTTAAAGCCCAAGACTCTAGTTTGACTATGTTCTTGTGCTTCCATAATGTTGAATTTCAATATTGCATGATTAATCCTCCCAAAGTTCCTGTGGCTTCAACACCTGCTATCATTTTATCTATGTTAGTGAGAATTAAGTCCAATATAGCTGATCCCCTAGTTCCCTTCTCTACTTTTGGGGAGACAAAGTTGTTTGCTAGGTTTGCAGGAATCTGTTTGATTTTCCATTTGGTGCAGAGTTTGTCTCCCAGTTGATGTCAGGGTAATTAAAGTTTCCCATTAGTATTGTGATATGCTTCCTACCTACCTTAATTAACTGACTAGCAAAAAGTTCATCTATTTCCCCTGTTTGTTTGGGTGGCCTATAGTATACACCTATGGCAATTTCAGTTTTTCCTCTTTTATATTGACCCAAGTGCATTCAAGATAGTTTTCATTATTGTTGTGCTCTATTCTATTTCTGTAGGGATGTAGTAACTTGCCTGGCTTCTTTCTTTTATATTTTGTATCTCACATGCCTCTGTTCCACTGAGCTATCTCTCTTAGATTTCATTTCCCTGTTCTGCCTCAGAATAAATCCCCTTCCATTTTGCTTACTTTTACTCCCTAATCTGCCCTTCAGCACTGTTTTATCCACCCACTAACTCCTTCAAAATGGAGACAGTTCACATATAAAACTTAGCAAGAGTATTGTCTCAGAATAGGTTTTTGGGAGAAATATATATATATTGACTATTTAACTTGTGTTTAAGCTTTCAATGCCATTTTTTTTGTTTTAGTAACTCAAAGAAAGCATTCCTTCAAACAATGGTGGGATTCAAATATGTGAACAACTGGTTCTTTGTGTGGATGCCACTTCTGGAGGTCTGTTCTGGGCCTGGGCAACAAAAAATTAGCTACTGGTTCTGCCGAACTGGTGTGAACTGGCTGAATCCCACCACTGCCTTCAAAGCTGTTTCACAAATTCATTTCTAAAATGTAAGATGAAACAGCTGCAAGGCGTTGGTTCTCCTTATTTCTATGGCCTTCTCCAGAAAGCTGGTAGAAATGCTTAATGGGACTAGTTGCAACATTACTATACTTCACCATTTTTGGCTTTTGTAGTGGCCTGGGATCATGGTGAATTATTCCTACCTTGCATGAAATATCTATCAGTTGCTTCCATTTACAAAAGTTAATGTAAAATGCCTAGCACAAAATCTCTTGCACTCATCTGTATTTCAGCACAAAGATGCTGAATGCTTCAGTGCTTCAACTAATTCTGGTAATAAATTAACTAATAAGTAGTTGATAGATATATAAAAGAGCTTGTTCCCATTTTTCAAAGAGACACAGATTCAGTTTTTCAAGGTTTAGATTTGGCTTCCAAGTTTGGAACTGGAACATTGACAAACAAATCTCAAGGGAAAATAAAACAACTTCTAAATCATTGAAATAAGTTATGTAATGAATATTGTGGTTTATGCCCACCTCCAATTTGTACAATCTCAGAAAACAAAATATAAATATATGGAGAACCAAAGCACAGGTTTTGTTAAATAATCACATTTTTCATATTCATTTCAAAGAGGAAGGCCAGTTATTTATTTGCAAACCACATGCTTTGCATTTAACATTCTTAAATATATGGAAAGCTATAAAAATTGGTTTGAAAACAATGCCAATTAGAGTAAATAGATCTTTCTGCCCAATTCAATGCTTTCCATATATTGTTCTACAATTCTAAGCTCCCATATTTTGAAATAATAACCTCTTACTATATCAAAAAGGAACTTTTTCTGCTTCTGAAAAGTAAGTATTAATAACTGTACATATGTTATTTTACATAAGTTAATATGTAATAAAATTTTAATAATTTTACATCTTAATATACATTTTTTTGAAAAAATGTACATAAAGATATCAATGTGATTGTTAATTATATTTCCAAAATTTGACATTTTATAAAGAATTTTGAGTTCTTTATATAAAACTTTGAATTTGGCAAATAAATTTTATTTCTCATTAAAGAGGAAAGAAATTTATAGTCCTGATGTCAAAGAATAGATTCAAGAGATGTGTTTTTTATTAATGTGTGATTTCTTAATTTGTGAAATGATCCTAATAGTAAGAAGAATATATTTTTATATGCTCTAGATTTAACAACATGTTGGATTAAACTAATTTGTAATTATACTTGAATAGTATATGGACTTTTTTCTTAATTTTTAAATTTATGTTAATTTTATATATACTCTTCTTATCACTGCTCTATTATTTTTTGACTACTATATTTAACCACTATATATTTAAATATAGACAATATTAAGCTAATTACAATTAATGCAATATAAAGCAGTTTTCTATTAGGTCTGCACTATTTTATGCAATAAAATTATTTGAATTATGTAGTTTGTAAATCATTTATGAAGTCATCTGTCTTAAATTCAAAGCACTCTATGGAGTTCTACCTCTCTATATGTGCCTTGAAGGGTAGAACACTGCATTGCAAGTAATTTTCATTTAGTGACTCTTTGCAATATAATAATAATATTGTAAAATTTTAGTGATCGCTTTGCTTTATAATTAAATAGCCAATTCCAAGTGGGGTTCTTAAACAAGGGCCATCTATGCATGAAAAAAGACAAAGTTTTTTTTTTAAAGTACCTTCATCACTCATTTAATTCCTTGAATTCATCTCAATTCTCAAACAAAGTGAAACCTATGATCAGTTGTCCCAATTGCAGTTTTATGGATGTGTGAAGAGATGATAGCAAATTTTATTCCATTTAGATTTTTAAAATCATACAGACATGCACACACACACATACACACACACCATTAGCTGCTTTCCTGTTAATTGTTCGTAATATTTTCTTTATGAATACAATAATCTCCATTCATTTTTTACATATTTTTCTTTTTTAACTATGCTCACTGCTTATGTAATTTATTTCCATGGCATTCAATTTACTTTTATGAGATTTTTTTTCTGATATATCTAACTCTCATTTCCATGTACCAAAGTAAGTCATAGCAGCATCGTAAGCACAGCCATTCCCACTTATCCTTCACAACAAACAATGTACTACATGTTATTTTTCAATCTGTAGTTGAACATTTTAAAATTTCTCCATCTGTTTTTCAATCTTTAGTAAACATTCTGCCAAGGTACACAAATTCATCTGCTTGTTCTAATTGTTTACCATTTATATATAACTTGCAACCATTCATTCGTTTTACTTGTCAAACATGCCAACCTTGATCTTGAACATCCATATTCTTTCCTACATTGTGCAAACTATTCAATATTTACTTCAGGTAACTGAGGTTATTAGCCAATAAGATTGCATACTTGTTCACATACTTGTCCACGTATAAAAGAACATACTTGTTCATATCCCCAACAGATGGATTGCAATGTTAGAGGCATTCCTTATATTTTTAGCCATTAATACATTGAAGAAGGGGACATCACACATTGACCCAATATCTTTCCAGGTGGATGTAAAAAATGAATCCCACTGTTATTATATTAACAATAACATTATTCAATCATCCAGCATAGATGAAGATTTCACAAACACATTATACATCAAAGCACTTTCAAGTTTTCCAGTTGCAACATATTCACCAGCCTCATTTTTTTTCAACATTCTCACAGACTTTTAGACATTGTGTCTTGGGTGCTAACATTTATAGCATTTGTTCAGTTCTTCTCTTTCCACATAAATCTCTTTTGTGTGGGAAAAAATAGCATTATTTCACTCCAGTTTTATCTCAAAAATGTGATCATGATTCTTCCAACCATTCTGTTGGAGGTCTTTTGTTTAGCCTTTCTCTCTCAGTTCAAAAGTAAGTTTTTATTCGAATAAAAAATGCTCTACTTCCATTACATGAAATTAAGCATAAAGAAAAGAAAGGCTATATTGCAATGAGTAGCAAATTTAAAAGTAAAAACAAGACACATTCGACCTCAAATATTTCTTATTACATGAAATATTGCACAGTTATTCACAAACATTTGCTTTTTTTTCTTTTTATTTATATTTATTATAAATTTCATATAATAAAAAGCAAATGAAAAGAAAGGGAAAAAGGTAAAAAAAATGCAAGAATAGTAAAAGGAACAAAGTTAAAAAAATATAAATGACTTCTGACCTTTTTAATAGATAATTGTAATTTTATTGTTCCCCCTTCCTCTTATATATTTTGGAACTTTTGCGATTCCTTCATTTAATCTACATCTTTTCTTAATCTCCAAATTCATAAATAATTATTTTGTTTAACTCATCTGGATAAATTGCCAATCCCAAAACATAAGGATCCACTGACTGAAGGCTGATTCAAAGCGCTGGCAGAATAGTCCTATTTGTAAAGATATTGTTAGAGTGAGAGGATCTCTGGAAGGATCTCATTCCAAAGATAGATAAAGACAAAAAAGACACAGCTCTTGGGTTGAATTAAAACACATTATTGAAACACAAAGAACACCAACTCTGCCTAATCTTACTGGTGGGATAGAAAGCATGGGAGATATGTGGTCTCTTCAATAACTTATTAGACTTAAGTTGCATGGTGGTCTCATATTTATGAGGTTAAGTGAATTAAAGTAAGTTATGTTGTCTATATAAATGTTTTTAAAATCATTCGTATACAATAGTTATAGTAAATATACTAAATATACAATTAATTTAATGTTTTCTAGGTACAAGGAGGAGCATGAATTCAGAATCCTCTCTAGACTAAAATATGTGACAAAAATCTGTTAAAATCAATCATTTTAATAATGGTTTGGGAAATGTGAAAATTATATAATCCAGAACAGTATATAGCCTTAATAGTGGACACATCGTTATTTTAATGCAATATATCATCATTTTTATGTGTGATTTAGAAATCCTCCTGTTTATAGACTGTTGTTCCTTCATCAGGATGAACAAAACATAGTTTTATCAGGCTACATTAATGTAAATAACATCTTGTTATTATTACTTAGTTCCAAATAGATATGACAAATGATGTTCTTCAGAGAGTTAGATACTCCATCACATAAGTAAGCTATAACTATCTCTTCTGTAATCAGACAATGTATACAGATGATACTTGATTTGGTGTAACATGATGATAAAATGTAACTCTACTAGAAAAATATTTCTTGTCATCTCATTATTCTGAATTTTGAAGAGATTCTGATTAGCATACAAAATACACATGGGCTATCTCATTAATTTTATTTGTCAATATCTATTTTTTAAGTAATGATGGAATTGTTTGTCAAAATAATTTATGTTTGAATATAATGCACCAATATGGGAAAGATTATCTGTAGGTCCAGGCAGCAAAATATATTCAGTCTCCTGTCACTTGGGAACAATGCAAATGAATGAATATCAGTGCAATAGAACTCTATGAAATATTGGATAAGACAAAATATTCCTATGCTGAATATGTCAATGCTTTTAAAATAATCTCAAAATCTGATAAAGTAATGTGTATAGCCTAGTTCATTTGAATGTAAATAATTAGGCAACAAAGCCCAAGTAAAATGAAGGCATATGGGAACTGGCAAGCAAGCAAAAACTAAATAACAATATAATTGAAAGATTTCTGATGGCATGCTGTAAGATATGTCAGTCTTCATCACCTCCTAATCTTTATAGGCAGTTCTATTTAAAAAAGAACATCTTGAACTTTGTATTTAAGCTTATATATTTATAATAATGCATTTGAATTTTAATAATGAAAATAATTTGAATAAGCCTAATTGAAAGAAAATTGTGTTAAGATGGATTTTGAATGATCACTTCTGTTTGGGGATAGAAAGTCAGAGCTTCAAGTTAGTGGAACTAAACATAGATATTTGTGATCCACACATATTTGGTGAGGGAGTCATGACCTAAATCTCACCTTTTACAGATGTATTACTATATTATATAATTCATATAAGAAAGAAAAGAAATACAATTTCCCAATGTACTTGCACCATGGTTTAAACCTAAGACAAATGGTCAAAGAAGCAAAAAATCAAAATGATTACTTTCATGATGCTGAAAGTCTAATCATAAATTATATAACTGGCAGTGTTTTGATATTTAATGGCAGGCGAAAAGTTACTACTTGAAATGAGCACAATAATTTAATTGCATCTAGTGGTTCAAGAAAGGTTCAGCATAGATCTGAACAGCTGGCACATTTATCACTTCCTGCTTCAATCAACATTTTGATTTCAGCCTGCCATTTTCCATTATGATGCTTTCTGATGGTTATATCAAACTGAAGTTTATTGGGGTTTTTGCCTTTTAGTATGTGAACAGGGCAATTCTGTGCCCGTCTTACTAGTGATAAGTACTAGTCGTTTCTATGAGACTTATATAAAGGTGTCAATGGGTCAAGGATTGTTTATGCACTATTTAAAAAGAATCAATATCAGGATTTAGGAATCTTTGTTAAACATTATTTCATAATTAAATTAATGCATAATGCTAACCAAGTAGTAACATTCACACATATTAGGTAAAGTTTAATGTCAGGAACAATGGATTGCTTCCACATGTTTTAGAAAGGGATTATATAACATGCTTTTGTAACTTGCAATTAATAAGCAAATTAGCTTTCCAAAAATACAATAGTATTTTTATGTGATTTTGCAAGGATCAGATGATGTAGTTATCACTTAACTATAAAGAGAATCTTACCCTAAGTTGGTGTAAAGTTCACATTATCTCATTCAGTCAGCCATGTTGGCAGTAAATCCATCATCAATGAAAAAAATATATAGTTGCTTCAGTGAAAAAGTAGTATTTCCTACCAAAGCAATAAAACAAGATTTTGCCAGTTTATTTGCTTAAATTAAAGCATAGGGAAGCTGGATATCTTTTTTTATATATAAAAAGTTTTATTGGTTTTTTCCATTTTTTTCCAGCTTAGGACAAAACGTGGTGGTCAGGGTATCAAGTCATTCAAAGACAAAATCATATAAATTAATTATCAAAAATTTCCTTTCTGTTTCCTAAATATAATATTGCTTATTAAAATTAATACAGTTTTAAGTAAAGTTCAATCAAACAGAAATCATCAATCACATATGATTATAATAATCTATATCCTGTTTTTAAGCTTTACTAATTACAGTTGTCATACTCCAATTACGTTTTAGTAGACATATAGTTGGGATTTCAGGTATCCTCAATAATAGGTCATTCGTTGAGACTGATTTTTTCCCTATCACAAATAGCTCTTCCTCTCTATCTATTACAACATAGTTATCATATTTAAAATAATAATATAAGTCCAACAGATACAGTTCTATTTTTAAAAATATATTCTATCATTTCATCAATCTACATCTATAAAAAATCTTTTTAAGCCCTTGCCTTGATAAAGTTTACACCTTCAAATACTTATCAACTATAATATCAGGAAATTCCCATCCATCATTTATAATTAAATCAAACAAACTCTTTCTATTTATTACAACATAATTATCATATTTATAATAATAATGTAAGTCCAAAAAAATACATTTCTATTTTTAAAAATATATTCTATCATTTCATCAATCTACATCTATAAAGTCTTTTTACCCCCTGAAAAGGTTTACTCCATCAAATACTTATCAACTATAATAACAGTAAATCCACATCCTTCATTCGCTATTAAATCAGAGAAAATCTCTAAAGCCTTTTTAACCCATCAAGTAACATTTTATGTCACGTTTATACCTGACTCTAGCTTTCTTTCTATGCCAAGTTGGTTCCCATATTAAAGCTTTTTGGTTATCCAACCTCAAAATTTGATTTCAAAAATTTCTAATCAATTCAAACTGAACAAAATTTCCTTCCCTTTCTGCCAATATCATCTGAGTATTATATTGACTTTTACTCGATGTTGTGGTTATAAGTAAATTATCCGCTTTATTGTATTTTCCAGAGGGTTATGTCTGAATATCAATCTTTGTTATTTTTAGTAATTGAACTAAGTCAATTACAGTTACTTCTTAGTCATCAAAATTATCCATCAGTTGTAGGTAACGTTGTGTGGAATTAGTTGGCTCAGTGGTTTCCACATTTTCTCCCAGTATAGATTCACAATTGGGTTGTAAGCATAGTGTCTCTGTCTCTTTGAATTGTATGTCTTGATGTGTAAAGACCTGTTCAGGATTACTCAGTTCATCTTTTATTATTCCTTGTTCCATAATTTGATTCATTATTGGAGAGTCAATGAGAAGTTCCAAGGTAGCCTCTTTAAGTTTTCTCCAAGGTTTCCAATAAGTTTTGAAGTCTTCTGTAAGTTCTAATATTTTTTCCAGTATTAAATCATAGTCAAGATGTGGATATCTTTCATCCATTTTGGTTGTAGACTAGCTTATTCCTTTATTATAGACTGTATTTGAAAAAGATCCACAAATGTCCGCCTCCACAGCTGTCAAGTTATCTTTTCTCTTTTATTATCATATGAAAATCCAATCCCTTTTCAAATAACAGGGAGAAGTACAGTTACAAGTTTGCTTTTCACCACCAGATGTCCTCAGTGGACTATAAAGTCTTTTTTCCAAATTAATAAAGTTAAAGAAAAGGAAAAAGAAAGTTTTCTCTCTTTTTTAAAAAGTTAACAAGAGAGGTATCTTCAGCATTATCAAATTGATAAAAACAGAGTAACAATGTCCCTTTCTTCTTCTTTTTCCCCTAAATCCCCCCCCCAAAAGTCCAATAGTAGAAAAAACAACCATAAAAAAATTATTAATCTTTTTCTTTTTAGCTCTCTTTCCCGTATAGGCAGCCGCTGCTTTCTTAGAAAAGGGAAATAGTCAGGAACTCTTTACAGGAAAAGTCAGAATAGCAAGAGAAGGAAAGGTCTCACCCGGATTCACCATGGTGGTTCTTCATGCTTAGTTGTTCTTTTGACTTGCGGTTGTTGCGGCTGGATGATCGGCCATTTTACTGGCCGATCTTCTTCTCCGTCGGCCCTCAGAGTTAATTCGGACAGCTGGAGGAGCCGCCGCTCCTTCGCAGCTGAGCACAGCCTCCTTGATGGTAGTCGCACCCTCCAGGGCGACTTTTGACCCGCATAAGGGTCTACCGGCGGAGGGAAGCTAGCCGACGAGAAGACGAGTCTCTTCGTATGGCTAGAGGCACCGCGATCTGGAACTGGAAGTCGGGAAGCTGGATATCTTGAACATGACAACAAATAAGAGCTTTAAAATGATGAGACTCCTTTTTTTTTTACTAAAATTTTAATACTCCTATTTGTGCTTTTTTTCCCCACTAAAAGTTGAGATGAGTTTAGAAAAACCTGCTTGAGCAGTCTCTGAGTGAGGTATGGAAGCTAATATTTCTAGTCTACATTTTCAGAGAAAATGGCCATATTAGTGTATTGCAGGAATAGCAGCCCAGAGGAACAAATTAGTTAACAGATATATTACCACTATTAGAATCAAATTTTGTAGTTTGCTGAGAGAAATTTCATACATAAACACAGCTGGGGAATGCAAAGTAGGGAAAGGGCATTGGTGGTGAAGACAACAGCTATTCTTTTGTACTTCTCTGAACATTTAGTATAGCTCTTGAACTCAAGACATAACAACTGGTATAATAAATATTAATTTATGATAAAATACGTTTACATGGACATTTTTAGAAACAAATGTTTCATGAAGTTTTATGAAAGTCTTAAAAATAGAATGAAATATAATTATGAACTGACATAAAAACTATTGTTATTTATTTATTTATTCATTTATTCATATATTCATGTTTTTATTATTTTTAGACAGCGAACATACATAAAACTCCTTCCTCCTTCTATTTTTCCTATAACCCCTGTAGGATATTTGGACTGACAGAGAGTAACTGGTCCAAAGTCATCCAGGTGGCTTTCATGCCTAAGATGGGACTAGAATTCGTCTTCTAATTTCCAGACCAGCACCTTAAACACTAGACCCAACTGGCTCCTTACCACATATGTGTCTTATCACCAATAAATGCAACTCATAATAGCAATATTGTGTTACTTTCCAATTCTGGATTTAACTGGTTAAATTTTCCCTTATACATCAAATATTGTGCCTTTCTTCTAATAGCTATGACCAACTAAATAATATTTGGTAATGGGAAGAAGGCTAGAAGCTACGAAAGGAGAAATTAACTTTACTATGATATTGTTCATAATGTGTAACAATTGTGTTTCTGTGCAAGGATGTTTTGGTTTCAATTTTGTCCTAGTGTCTGATTTAAGACCTTAGACTTTGTCACTGAAAAAACAATACTTATGCATATTTGACAAGCAGTACAAGGTTGCTTATTCTGCTTTTGAAACAGAGAGAGATGAATCTCTGGAACCTTCTGTTAGATAATTCCGTAAGCTCTTAAGCCTTGTAGTGAGCACTGGTTACGATATCTAGAAATCTTTATCTTCCATTATCAAATTCAACCCTTTGTACTTTACAGAAACTCGGTAGCTTCATTCTTATTGCACAGAACTGGCATTTATACCACTAGTAGAGGAAAGTTCATATGATAATATGTTTATTAGAAAATTAATTGCATAAAGGAATAAACTTTTACCTTATTACAATATGAGAGACAGAAGTAACATACTTACTAAATGATCACAACAGCTGTCCAGGAAGTATGCCTTGCAAATATAAATAGAATGAAAACATGTAGCTTATATTAATTTGGCTAGTGGGAAATTAAATTGGAATAAGAGCTGGCATGTTCTACATGAAATGAACAATGACATGAAGCTTTCAGAAATGGCAAAAGATCTAGTGCCAGTTGGATACAGTTTTGTTGGATAGCTATGCTGACTTTCTAAATTGCCTGTTACACAGTGGGAAGTTATTCAGATCAGAGTAAATAATCACTTTTGTATCTGGGGCTGTAGAAGTGCTTGCAAACATAAAAGCCAATTTGAATCAGAGAGAGAGAGAGAGAGAGAGAGAGAGAGAGAGAGAGAGAGAGAGAGAGAGAGAGAGAGAGAATACTGTATCTTAATCTACCTTTGAATAATTTATTAACTTGACAGGCAGATTTTTAAAATAAACAACATTGTTTATATTATTGAATAAGAGTGGAAAGAATATCTTTGTATTAGATTAGCAAATTTGCACCTGTTCTTAGTAAACTGAGGTGTTGTTTGATAAAAGTCTGAGACATAAAATCATCACTAAACATTTTCTGATAGAATAGAGTTACAGCTGAATGGATAATTTTAAGAAAAAATAATTACCATAGAAATCATAGCAGGAGAACATCAGGGAAAGTTAAACTTAATTTATGTTGTGCCTTATTTGCCACAAGGTAAGGGATACTCCAATGAATGCCTGCATTATACAGCCATGCAGTATAAAACTACAAGCAAAAAAAGTCTTTGTTTGGAAACAGTGATACGACAGCCGGAATAAGTTGAAGATAAAGGTGAAGTATTTGTGAAGACAGGAATAAATAAATGTTATTCTCTATATCAAATTACTGTAGGCTCAGTCATATTTTTTTATTTCATTTGCTACTCAATGGTAGATATCTGCAGTAGTTGTCCAAATATATCGTCATCTTCATCTGAGCAATTTAGTGCCTAAACAAGACTACATATATTTTCTTCATTCTCATGATTTAATTCAATTTCATAACTGCATCTTTGAAGAACTAGAAATAGGTAACGATTTAGAGTGGCAAAATAAATCTAAAATATACTAAAAGGCAGTTCAATATAAAACCTAATATTAAATCATTTCTAAGATTATTTACAGACTATGGCTTTATTTTCAGTGGAATTTTTTTTTCAGGAACTATATTTGTTTCTGTCTCCTTCATGGATTACTGCCTTGTCATGGCGTAACTTAATGAAGCTATGAGCTATGCTATCAGGGCCACCCAAAACAGACAGGTCATAGCAGAGAGTTCTGACAAAATGTGATCCACTGGAGAAGGAAATGGCATGAATTGAAATGAATTGAAAGCAGGAAGACCATGAATTCTAATATTTCCCTAAACATGGTCAGCTGAGTGGCTTTGAGCTAGTCATTATAGAAATGTAGAAAACTGACAGCAAAAAAAAAAAAGACAGTGGTCCATTGAATCTGCCATTTAAAGGTTGTTTTATTTTTATTTTATTTTTTAAAATTTTTGACAGATGATGGGCATGTGTTTATCTCAAGCAGGCTTAAATTCAGGTACTGATGATTGAACCACTGGAAATTATCTTGTTAAATCCTAGGAAGATGGCATTGGCAAACCACCTCTGAAATATTGGCAAGGTGACATTTACATTAATATTCTCTCTCTCTCTCTCTCTCTCTCTCTCTCTCTCTCTCTCCATCTATCTATCCATCTACACACACACACACACACACACAGAGAGAGAGAGAGAGAGAGAGAGAGGGAGAGAGGGAGAGAGAGAGAGCATTCTCGGAGATTCTGGGAACACTACACAGGCATCTAGTTATTAATGTGAGAAACAAAAATGTATAGACATGGCTCTTCCAACAAGCGGGATTGGCCTAGGGGAATTTTAGTGGGGTTTAGTGGGGTTTTAAGAGTAATTTTAATTGACATAGGCCACAGGAAATATTTCTTTTTAATTAGGTTTTAAACTGGGTATTTTTATTGTTGTATTTGTTTTATAAGGCTGTCAGCCGCCCTGAGTCCGTAAGGAGGAGGGCGGGATAAAAATTAAATAAATAAATAAATAAATAAATAAATAAATAAATAAATAAATAAATAAATAAATAGGACTATTCTTATAGTCAAATTCTCAAGACTATACATGCATCATTTGGACTGTGATCTGTTAAAACGCTAGTGCTCTAATACTGTAAATTTGTCCATACATAACAAGACATAAGACTTTTGCTGTTCAGTGAACAAGGATTAATAATAATTATTCATATCCTAAGACAACAAAGTAGGGTCACAAACTTATACTTTAAAAACAGTCAGTAAATAACAATATAATCCTAACAATGAAATATCTAGGTATATATGTCTTAAGTTAGAAAATAGTTAAACAACTGGGATAGAAAAACTGTCAGGTCTATAGTTATAAAAAAACAGTTATGATAAAGAAGATATTTTGAGAGGAATTTAGGACAAACTCCCAAAATCTAATGAGACAAAAAGAAGAGATCCTTTTTCAGTTTGGGACATAAACCCATTAGTGTTTTAAGGGTAAGTTGTAGAATTTAGGAGAACTTGTTTGGCATAGTAGTTAAGGTGCTGTATAGAATCCAGGAGACCATGAGTCCCACCTTGGGTGCAAAGCTAGCTGGGTAGCCAGTCAGCCCTTCTTAGCCCTAGGAAGAAGAGAATGACAAACCACTTTGTCGAATAGGTCGAAGCTGTCACCAGGAGTCAAAAAATAACTCGAACCTCTGCCACAAAAAACAAAAAAAGCAGAACTATAATTTTGTTGGCTAAATATAGGAATAGGGCATGCATATCAGGAATGACAACTGTATTTTGATGCATGTTGCCTCACCTAGTTAAAAGAATGGGTGAATCTCCAAAATAAGAGGCTACTTGATTTGGAATGTCATGAACTAAGGCTAGGGTGGCACGGTTATTTATGGTATGATAAAGTAAAAGTTAATGTTGATTTTAATAATCACTTCATCAGACATGCCATATTACGAGAATGGAACAAGTATAAAACAAGTTTCTCCATAAAGTTGCCTTTTTGGGTATCCCCATAGGAAGCTTTTTAAAGAAAAGAAATGGTTGTGAAACAAGACTGGTGGACCTACAGTAAAATAATACTTTTCAACTCAGGTGATCCTATTCTTAAATCGAGGGAAGAGTTAGAATCAGAGGATTATGTTTTTCATTGGTTTACATATCAACAACTGAAAGAAAGATTAAACTAGATAAAAAGTCCGAAATGGTATAGGGTTACCTGCCTGAGCAGGGGGTTGGACTTGATGACCTCCAAGGTCCCTTCCAACTTTATTATTATTATTATTATTATTATTATTATTATTATTATTATTATTATTATTATTATTATTATTAGTAGTAGTAGTAGTAGTAGTAGTAGTAGTAGTAGTAGTAGTAGTAGTAATATTAGGGGTTTGACTTCATTAAAAATGAATTTGAAACATTATTGTGTGGCAGTGACGAACATATTATTGCTAAATGCTATTGAAATTGAATTTAGAAAGTGAACATGTGAAACATTGTATGATACAATGGGCAAGGAATGTTGATTATAATGTGATGCTGAAATGATGGGAGAATATGTGGATGAAAAGTTTAAAGTTTAAAATTTACATTGAATTACAACTTAAAAAAAACTTCTGCAAGATCATTGGTATTTAATATCAGATAAGCTGTCTAGAATGTATAAAGGTATTTCAAATGAATGCTCGAAATGTAAATGTAAAGAAGGACTTTTTATCATTTATGGTGGACATGTGATAAAGCAAAGAAATATTGGAGAAGGATTCATATTTTGATACAGAAAATTCTTAAAATAAAAATAAACAGAAACCTTTCTTTTGGGTTTAATGGAAAAAGATTTGGAAAAAAAAATTGGAACTTTGATCCTGTATATGTCGATGGCAGCAAGACTACTGTATGCACAAAAATGGAAGGACATTTCAATTCCCACTATGGACAAATGGCTACAGAAGTTAATGGAGCTGGCAGAGATGGTTAAATTGACTGTTTTTATTAAAGAAAAGAATACAAGTACCTTCATTTCTACCTGGAGAACGCTTCTGGACGTTGTGCTTCAGGTGGAAAAAAATGAAACTGATTCTGGGTTTCACTGATTAGATTGATTTGTTGTTACAGAAATGGCTAGTTTTTATTATAGTGAAAAAGTAAAATTTGAGGCTTGATGCTTTATTCTACTGAAACAGGGGAAGTTGGAAGTCAATGTCTTTTTTTTTTCTTTTCCTTCTCTTTCCCTTCCTTTCTTCTCCCTTTTTCCTCCCCATTGTGTCGTACTATTTGCTTTGTATTTTGTATTTTACTTTACAACTTAATTAAATGTTATTTAAAAAAAGGAATGCCAACATTACTTAGAACAGATAATTATGAGTTTGATGGCAAACAGTATGGTGTATCAACTTTTCTGTTCTACAAGAGCTCCCATGAGGGAATTGTTATACTAAGTCCATGTTCTAATTTTTAACCTGTCTATTCTGTTTACAGTAAACTTTCTGCTATAACCCAGCATTTAACTCAGAATTCTTGTTTACAAACGTACTAAGAATAGATTCATATTTTATTTGTTCTTCCTACTAATACTAAAGTATATATTTGCGCATACACATATATCAATATTATGAAAATTTAGAAAGCAAACAAGATTTTTCAGAACATACATCCAGATCCATCCTTGCTGATTTGAAAAAAAATATAAGCAAGATCTTACAAAAACCTGGTTATTACTTGGAATAGCAATCACCAGGAAATGCCAAGATTATAACTTGCTTGAAAAATTGGGGGACAAGCTCTTGAAGACCATAGTGGCAATTCACCTTTCCATTCCTGCCATGAAATTGCATTGAGACTTTATGCTTTTTTTCAAGAAAGGTGATAATTAAGTCATTTCTGATTAAAACTTAAAGGAGCTTGTGCATCAGTACCTTTGGAATCAAATATACCATGAATATGTATAAAGTTATTAACAATCTAGAACATTCTCCAGTAGAGCTAATGCCATTTAATACATTTTTATAAACTAAAACATTTCCTTCACAAATTACTTCTACTTCATGCCTTGTGAATTGCTTAAGAAGATTTAAACAATACTATTTGAATACACTGTTATCTGACTCAGCACCTCTCTTGAGCATATGGACATCAATGCTTTTCCCCTGAGCATCCATATTTTGAGAGTAAGGTTGCAAATAACACTCTTGCCATTCAATCTTTAAAGTACATTCAGTCAGTGGTGAAAAATCTGTATAAATCACATTTTATTTTTAAAAGATGGTTTAATGGTTTGTATTTTAAAATGTGATCACATAGAAAGAACACATTAAGATTAACTGATGCTCCTTCCAGATGAGTCGTTCATTATGCAATGGCTAAATATTGTTCATTCAGATTTAATAGAGGCATTCTTAGAAAATGTTGTGACCCTTCTGTAGGCTATCCATTTGTTGTTTTCCTATTTAGAGAATTTTTGTATACCATAACAATCTAGCCTGGGATAATAACCATTGTGCAGTCTCTCTAAAGGCATGGAAAAAATGTCCAATTGATAGAAAAAAAGAGGAATAGTTCTCTGAAATCAGAAGATGGGACTTCTTTTCTCTATTTGCTCATATGTAGGATCCCTAAAGACCTTTCGTATTTTGCCTTTTTTAAATCCTGTTTGTGGTTCCTATCAACATCATTAGCACTTCTTTAATTAATACTTCCTTAATTTATTTCCTTCATGCTGTAACATGTCCTAAAAACAATAATTAGCTATTAATTGAAAGAGATTTTTTTTTATTTTTTCTTATTTTAAAAAGAGTATTAGTGCTACAATTCTATTATATCAAAATGCTACAACTAAGGAAAAAAATGTTTAAGACTGCCTGTGCTTTGATTGCCAGGAGAAATATCAACAACTTAAGATATGCAGATGATACCACTCTAATGGCAGAAAGTGAAGAGCAACTAAAGAGCCTCTTGATGTGGGTGAAGAAGGAGAGTGCAAAAGTTGGCTTGAATCTCAACATTAAGAAAACCAAAATCATGGCATCTGGCCCTCTCAACTCCTGGCAAATAGTTGGGGAAGAAATGGAGGTAGTGACAGATTTTATTTTCCTGGGCTCCAAGATCACCTCAGATGGGGACTGCAGCCAAGAAATTAAAAGACGCTTGCTCCTGGGGAGGAAAGCTATGGCAAATCTAGACAGCATACTAAAAAGCAGAGACATCACCCTGCCAACAAAAGTGCATTTAGTCAGGGCCATGGTTTTCCCAGTTGCAATGTATGGATGTGAAAGCTGGACCATAAGAAAGGCTGAGCGCCAAAGAATTGAGGCCTTTGAACTATGGTGCTGGAGAAGACTCCTGCGAGTCCCTTGGACTGCAAGACGTTCAAATCGGTCAGTCCTAGAGGAGATCAACCCCGACTGCTCTTTAGAAGGCCAGATCCTGAAGTTGAAACTCAAATACTTTGGCCACCTAATGAGAAGGAAGGACTCACTGGAGAAGGGCCTAATGCTGGGAAAGATTGAGGGCAATAGAAGAAGGGGATGACAGAGAATGAGGTGGCTGGATGGAGTCACTGAAGCAGTAGGCGTGAACCTAAATGGACTCCAGAAGATGGTAGAGGACAGGAAGACTTGGAGGAACGTTGTCCATGGGGTCGCGATGGGTCGGACACGACTTCGCAGTTAACAACAACAACAACAACAACAACAGTGCTTTGATAGGCTATTGGCTCCAAAACTACTGATTGTACTCAGGTAAAAAATATCAAAGCAAGTGTAGTCTATTCATTCCACATTGCATGGAACTTTCTGCCTGGATTTCTGAAGATATCACTTTAAAAAATATGTCCTGTAAATGTTTTAAAATTTGTAAAGTTATTGAATCTTAATAGCTAAAGTGCAGATAACATGTTATTCTTTTACTACAGTAAAATATCAGGCAATCAGTAATGCTGAAGCAAATCCTGGCTCTTGCGTTTGGGATTTATCTTTTTCCATGGGAGAAAAAAGTATGGCCTTTCCCTTCCTTTTCTTTTTTAAGGGAGCATAACAGAGATTCTGTAATATTCCCAAGAAAAAGGTAAAGGGGGTATACTTACAGTATGAATATGAACTATGAAGTCAACCCATGAAAACAAACCTGTATTGATGACCAGGAAAAATGATCTCCCTGAAAATTTCCAAAGAAATGTGGCTTCCAATTTCCTCTCCTTAATTTTACTCCTTTCCTAAATAGCAAGAATTAAAAAGCCAATAAATAAGTCAGATTCTGATCAGTATCAGGTTTCTTTTTCAGACCTGAGATGACATATTCCATTATTGCCTTCGGGTACATTTGTTCTAGAATAACATTGTAACTTTCCTTTACAAAGGTCAAACAAGGAACATATAAACTAACAACTGAATGTGAATTAAATACACATGAGCTATTTATGCTATGACTTTAAGGAAAGGCTTTCTGTAATTACACAGTGATTAACAACTGTATTTGTATTTGCTTATCTAGATGTCATAAACATCCTCTTTTTGAAGCTGAATTAATACAAGCTGTGAAAAAGGAATACTGATGGCTCTTTTCAATAAAGAACAATATTTTGCTTGAGGATTATGCAAATTAATTCTTGATGTTTCATTAAATGATAATATTTAAGCCCAATGCTTTTTAAAAGTGCCAGCTAAAATTCCAATCAGCCAACTATACTTTCAAAGTAATACCTTGACAGGTATGTTAAGCAGAAGTTGTCCTTTAAATACTTTATTTTTATCTAATGTTCGTGATATGCCAAGTAATTAGTCTATCTTTCTATTTTCCATTCCACATATGTACAGTGCATTCAGAAAGTATTCAGACCCCCTCACTTTTGTCAATTTGTTATTATGCAGCTGGATTCTACAGTTATTCAAATTCATTTTTTCTCATTAATCTACACTCAGTACCCCATAGTAATAAAATGAAAACAGAATTTTAGAAATGTCTGTAAATCTATTAAAAAGAAAAAAATTGAAATATCACATTGGCATAAGTATTCAAACTCTTCACTCAGTACTTTGTTGAAGCACCTTTAGTAGCAATTACAGCCTCAAGTGCTTTTGTGTATGACATAACAAGCTTTGCACACCTGGATTGGGGAATTTTCTGCCATTGTTTCTTGCACATCCTCTCAAGATCAGTCAGATTGGATGGCAATGTCAGCATTTTGAAGTCGATCCAGAGATGTTCAATAAGGGTCAAGTCAGGGCTCTGGCTAGGCCACTCTAGGACATTCACAGAGTTGGCCCTAAGCCACTCCTGTGTTGTCTTGCTTGTGTTCTTAGGAATGTTGTCATGTTGGAAAGTGAACCTTTGGCCCAGTCTGAGGTCCTGGGTCGAACAGGTTTTCATTGAGGATATTCCTGTACTTTGCTCCATTCAGTTTTTCCTCAATCCTAACCAGTCTCTTAGTCCCTGATGCTGAAAAACACCCCCACAGCATGATGCTGCCATCACCATGCTTCACTGCTGGGATAATATTGGGCAGGTGATGTGTGGTGCCTGGTTTCCTCCAGATATAACATTTAGAATTGAGGCCAAACAATTCAATCTTGGTTTCATCAGAAATGAGAATCTTTTGCCTCACACCCCAGAATCCTTCAGGTGCTTTTTTGCAAACTCCAAGCAGGCTTTCATGTGACTGAGGAGAGGCTTCCACTCTGCCACAGAGGCCAGATTGGTGGAGGGCTGCAGTGATGGTTGTCCTTCTGGAACTGTATCCCATCTCCACACAGGAGCTATGGAGCTCAGTCAGAATGACCATCGGGTTCTTGGTCACCTTTCTTACTAAGGCCCTTCTCCCCAAATTGCTCAGTTTGACTGGGTGACAAGATCTTGGAAGAATCCTGATTGTGTCAAACTTCTTCCATTTAAGAATTATGGAATCCACTATGCTCTTAGAATCTTCAGTGCAGCAGAAATTTTACTGTACCCTTCTCCAGATCTGTGCTTTGCAATAATCCTGTCCCTGAGCTCTTCAGGCAGTTCCTTTGACCTCACGGCAGTGGTGGGATTCAAATATGTGAACAACCAGTTCTATGTGTGGATGTCGCTTCCGGAAGTCCATTCTGGGCCTGGGCAACAAAACATTAGCTACCGATTCTGCTGAACTGGTGCGAACTGGCTGAATCCCACCACTGCCTCATGGCTTTTGCTTTGTTACAATATGCATTGTCAATGGTGAGGCATCACTATAGAGAGGCGTTGCCTTTCCAAATCATGTCCAATCAATTTAATTTATCACAGGTTGACTCCAATCAAGGTATAGAAACATGCCAGCAATGATCAAGAGAAATGGGAGGCACCAAAGCTACATTTCAAGTATTGCAAAGGGTCTGAATACTTATACCAATGTGATATTTCAGTTTTTTCTTTTTAATAAATTTACAGATATTTCTAAACTTCTGTTTTCATTTTGTCATTATGGGGTACTGAGTGTAGATTAATGAGAAAAAAATGAATTTCAAAAACTGTAGAATCAGGCTGCAGAACAGCAAAATTGACAAAACTTTGACAAAAGGGAGTCTGAATACTTTCTGAATGCACTGTAGCTTTTAAACACTTTTTAAAAAGAAATAATAAATAAAAACTGTCAGTTTCCATAACCAATATAAATATATGGATGACTATGTAATGAATCATCATCAAAAACAAAACCTCTAGTTAGGTACTACCTTGTTTGTGGGCTGTACCCTCTGAAGAAAATGACTTCCGGTTCCGGATCGTGACGCTCGCAGCTGTGTGAGGAGACTGCTCTCTTTGCCAGCTGATTCTCTGCTGCCGGTAGACCCTTAATCGGGTCGAAAAGCCGCCTTGGAGGGGCGGCTATGGGTGAGGAGGTCCTCGTCGTCCTTGGGAGAGCAGCAGCTTCTTCCAAGGACCGAGATTGCTCCTTTGGGCCGACGGTGGAAAGAACGGCCGGTAAAATGGCCGTTCACCTTGCCTCTGAAACCAGAAGTCAGAAGAACATCTAAGCACAGGAACCACCGTGGCTGAGCTGGGTGAGACTTTTTACCTTCCCTCTCTTGGTTCTCTTTTTTTTTGTGCCTGTAAAAAGCACCTTTGAAATTATTTCCCTGCTCTGAGAAGGCAGCGTTGGTGAGTGTGGGAAAAAGAAGCTTATGGATTGAATTAATTTAAAGTGACTTTTCTCTCTCTCTATTTTTACTCTTTTTTTCACTTTGGGGTCTTGGAAAACTTTTTAATATTGAATCTGCTATTGGACTTGAATTCTTTTTTTCTCTGTGTTTCCTGACTTGTTTATGAGATTCCTGGTCTATGGGAGAAGATTTTACATTGTACTGAGGACACCTTGTGGAAAAAGTTAAAATTGCAACTTTCCCTTTTTTCTGATGACTCAGATTGACCTTGACTTTCAGATTATCACAAAAGGGAAAATACAAAGAAAATTAACAGCTGTACTGGTGGGGGTGGACATTGATTAAATGTTTTCTGAACATAGCCTCTACTAAATGATACAGACTGTTTCTAATTATTTTTGAAATGGAGCAACCTTTGGTTCAACTTGACTTTAAACTTATACTGGAAAAACTTTACGAAGCTACTGATGAAATATGTTTGCAAATAAAAGAATTTACTATGGAAATAAAAAACAGAAACTCTGCTTTGAATCTACAAATTGACTCCCAGACCGTATCTGAGCACTCTATAGACCAAAAAACAACAGAAGCGGGACTAACTAAAGGTAAAGAAGATTCCATCCTATTTCATATGCATGTGGATGAGATCTCTGAGGAATCAAAAAGGATTGCAATTAAACCACTTACAACCTTAAAACCAATAGAAATGGACAGACAAATACAATGAGCTGAGAACTATGGTAGCCTGGATAAACAACTATCATCTACAAAGTTGGACATAACTGAGCCGGCTATTCAACAGTTTCAAATGTGGAGATTTGACTTTTCAAAACAACAAGGGACTACTTACAAAGGAGCTAGGTCTCTAAAACAGAAAAGAGGACGTCTCTGTTTGATTCAAAGGGTTCTACAAGGCATAAAGAGTGACTTTTTCATTGATATAGAGGCCTTGTTATGGAAACCGGTTTGGCATAAAAGGAAAGCCAGAATAAGATTTAAGAATGTGACTTAAGGTTTTAGGTAATGGGTTTAAAAGGCTTATTATATATGGATTGATTTATGGCTTTAGACGGTTAAATAAGAGGTTAGATTGAATAAAAATTAATTAAGGTGTGAACTTAATAATAACTTGTTTTGTCTATGTATTAATATGTTTTGGATACAGTAACTTTGGGAGGACATTAAAGAAATTTGATACAGATATTGAGGGATTGATTGTTAGATTATAAAGAATAATAGAAACAGAAAGGTATTTTTTCTCTTTTCTTTTTTTTGTTTTTTCTCTGTTTGTTTTTCTTTGTTCTTTTTTTTTCCTTTCTGATTTGAATTAATATTTTCTTTTCTTATTAGAATTGATAGTCATTTGTAATGGAAGATGAATAAGAAAAAGGAAGAAATGATATTAATAAATGCTTATTGAATATGTTAAGGAAAAAGGTTATGGGGAGACCCCCGAAGTGTTAACTAGGTATTTAGATTAGAAATATGGAACACAGTAAGTGAAATAGTTAAATTCAACACAGGATTTGGATTTGTAGATTTATTTAGACGAAAGATTATTGAGGATTGCTATGACTGATTTAGTTGTATTGTAATATATCAATTTGAATATAATATGTCATTAGAGTGAAAATAGAGGAGGTTTTTAATGACTTAATTGGAACTTTATGAATATGACTTTGTTTTGTGGACAATTGATTGCCCTGCCACCACGTTGTTTCTTAAGCGCTTGTTTGTAAAATGAAAAAACCAATAAAACTTGTTTAAAAAAAGAAAAGAAAAGAAAACCTCTAGTTAGGTACTACCTTGTTTGTGGGCTGTACCCTCTGAAGAAAATGAAAGCTGGTCCAGAAGTTAAATATACTGAACAGGTGTCATCAGAGGAGGTAGAAAAAAAGTATTTCTCCCATAAACAATATGGCAAGATCCATATAGAGAAACCTATACTGGATTGGTCATTGCCTGGGTCAAACAGGAATAACAGAATAACAGAGTTGGAAGGGATCTTGGAGGTCTTCTAATCCAACACCCAGTACAAGCAGGAGACCATATTAAATTCTGGACAAATAACTGTCCAGTCTCTTCTTAAACACCTCCAGTGATGGAGCATTCACAACTTCTGAAGGCGACTGGTTAATTTTTCTCTGTCAGAAAATTTCTCCTTAGTTCTAGGTTGATTCTCTCCTTGATTAATTTCCATTCATTGCTTCCTGGTGCTTTGGAAAATAGGTTAACCTCTCTTCTTTGTCACAGCCCCTCAAATATTAGAACACTAGTATCATGTCACCCTAGTCCAATGGTAGGATTCAGCAGATCCGTACCACTTCGGCAGAACTGGTAACTAATTTTTTGTTGCTGAGGCCCAGAATGGACTTCCAGAAGCAGCATCCATACAGAGAACTGGTTGTTCACATATTTGAATCCCACCACTGCCCTAGTCCTTCTTTTCAATAGCCTACAGCTTCCTAATAATCTTTATTGCTTTTCTCTACACTTTTTCCAGAGTCTCAACATCTTTTTTTATATTGTGGAGACTGAAACTGGATGCAATATTCCAAGTGTGGTCTTGCTAAGGAATTATCACGTGGTACTAAAACTTCATATGATCTTGATGTTATCCCTCTGTTAATGCAGCCTAGGATTGCATTAGCTTTTTTTTTTGGCAGCTGCAGCACACTGCTGGCTCATATTTAAGTAATTGTCCACTAGGATTCCAAATCACAGTTCCTGCTATTTGTCCAGGTTCTACTTATTCTGGTGGTTTTGGTTTGGTTTTTCTTGCCTAAGTGTAAAACCTTACTTTTCTCTATATTGAATTTTATTTTGTTTGATAGGGCCCAGTATTCAATTCTGTAAGATCCTTCTGAATCTTGAGCCTATCTTCTGTGGTGTTGCTATTCCTGCCAGCTACCAATTTTATGAGTTCCCCTTCTATTCTCTCATCTAAATTATTTATGAAGATATTGAAGAAATAGTAGGCCTATGGCAGAACCTTAGGGTACCCCACTGCTTACTTCCCTTCCTGTAGATGTAGTTCCATTAAGACTACACATTGAGTTCAGTTTGTCCTCCAGCTACAAATCCATCTGGTGGTGGTGCTATCTATCCCACATTTTTCTAACTTACTAAGAAGTAGGTTGTGGCCTACTTTGTTCAATGCCTTAATAAAATCCAAGTATACTATATACACAGCTTTTCGCTGGTCCATTAATTTAGTCACTTTGTCAAAGAATGAAGTAAGATTTGTCTGGCATGATCTGTTTTTGACAAACCAATGTTGGCTTCTGGATATAACTGCTTGCTTCTAGGTGTTCACATAATTGTTGCTTGATTATCTTTTTCAGGATCTTCCCTTGTCTAGGGTGGACATGTGTTCTCTTACCATTTTCTTGCCTATTTTAATTTGTATTCCTAGTCTGTCTCTTACGGTTTTCTTTTTCATAGGTTGTGCTATTTTTTTCCCTTTTGCATGAAGACAGATACAGAGAATCAATTAAGCATCTCTCCTTTCTGCCTGCTGCTCATCACTTCCTTGCCATTTTCTCCCATGAGTGAAACAATTGCTTCTTTGACTTTTTTCTTGTTTTTTACATGTTGAAAGATTTTTTTTTTTTTTTAAAAAAAATATTTTTGATATTTATTGCAAGTCTTACTTCATTCTGAGCCTGACTTCATTTTTGCAGATTCAGGGGTGCGAAAATGGGAGTCCACCACTGTGCCTTAGAGTGAGAAAATGGGATGCAGCCGCCACAACTTGGGGCATGAAAATGGGCTGCCACCACCATGCCTTGGGGCACAGAAACAGGTCACTGCCATGCCACAGGGCACAGAAACAAGGCACTATGCCATACAAGAACGGATGGGGCTAGTATCATGCAGGCGCTAGCCCCACCCCATTTGTGGCATGCACATGCTTGCAGCACCGTGCGCATGTGCACGCATACATGTAAATTGCTTCCCCCTCCCTTTTTCTCCAGTCTGCCAACCGACAAAGGTTTGTGACCTCTGGAATACAGGACTCAGGAAAAGGTGTTTGCCCATTGCAAATAGACAAATATTGAAAATAAAGAAATAATTACCTGTTATTACAATCAAGTACAATGAGAAGGTGATATGTGAAAAGAATGCACCAGATCTGGAAAAAAATAACTTTCAAAAAGTAAAAGAGGTAGATCATTGTCAATGTATAATTCAAACTAAGTATTCACAGAAGAAGAATTTGAAGAATTGCAAATGTCTATCCATGGCAAAGAAATCAAAGCCTTGCCAGAAGTAGCTTAGACTGTTGAGGCAAATCAAAGGGGTTGGCATAGAAAAAGCCAGCATAGATATTGTATCATTTTCATTCCCAAATCAGGCATCCTACCCCTACCTTCTTCTCAGAAAAAACAAAGCTCTATATTTTTTAAAAAGAGTAACTGAAACAAACAATAACCTTGCATCAAAACAGCACACAAACAAACAATAGGGTTACCTGTAATGAAGCTTGTTAAAAAGAAACAGCTAGCACAAGTATTAAAAGATGCCAAGGTTATAATGTCAAGAAACAGCTCACTGCAATAAACAAACTAATTAATTTATACTATGGTTGCAGTTATAACTGAATACCTGGAATGCAAAATCCACATGGAAGAAAAAAAGCCAAATAGTGCACCGTCAAATGGAAGATCTGACTGGAAAATAAGATCAGCATGCTAAGATCAGATGCAAGCAAGCTAGAACATACTGTATAAAGAAAAGTAGCTGAAGAACAAAAAGACCAAAAAAAATCAAATCAAATCAAATTAAATATCTTTATTGTGGTATTAGGACAGACTTTACCATAAAAAGAGTACAGTAAAAAAGAGGAATAGTTTAACACAGTAATTTGTTATTGGGAAGGGGAAAACTAATACAACAATGAAACACATATCAATCATAACTCAGTTCAGGTATTTGACCACTGATATGTGAGTATAGGGTTAACATCCCTTTAAAAATACTAAACATAAGATTAGTCAGTATGGCCTTGTATTTGGAATGATTGTAGCATCAGAGAACAGGTCTCAGGGCTACATAAAAAGGGCACTATATGAGAACCTCCCTGGATCCACAAGGGAAAGTCTATGTAAATAAGGAGTCTCATGAAATCTTCCTGCCAGTTCAACTGATGGAGGGCCTCAGAGCTGGCTCATGAAAATAAGATAAGATAAGATAACCTTTATTGTCATTTTTTTTTTTTACTGTGAGCATAACGGCATGCATCAAAAATGAAATTTAGTCGTTCTCAAAGTGAAACACATACATGACACACACCTAAACATACTATATACAACATATGTATAGACCCACACCCCTACGTATACATAATAAATAAATATTAAATACTGTCCATCTTGAATATATAATGGAAGGAGGAAGCTTGAGAGTTCACAAGATTAATGCTGTATGGAATGAAACTATGGCTGAATCTGGATGTTCTGCTACGGATACCACGAAGCCTCCGCCCAGAAGGTAACAAGGAAAACAGGTCGTGAAGAGGATGTGTAGTGTCCCAGATAATCTTATGGACCCTGCTCAAACAATGCTTCTGTGCTACGGGATGGGAGGGAGAGAACTGCCAATGATCTTTTCGGCCATTCTCACCACTCTCCGCCTTCCTGTCTGCAGCACTGATCTTCCAAACCAGATTGTGATGCTGTATGACAGGATGCTCTCAATCGTCCCCCTGTAGAAAGTGGTCAGGAGAAGGGAAGAAAGATGTGTTTTTCTCATGCAACGCAGAAAATGCAGGCGCTGCTGTACCCACTTCACCAGTTTCTCATTGTTGAGTGACCAAGCCAGCCTATTTGTTAGCTGCACACCCAGAAATTTGATGCTGGTAACCATCTCCACAGGTGAATCATTAATGCACAGAGAAGTGTGGCTGTGCCTGCCTTTTCTGAAATCGACAATGATCTCTTTGGTTTTTCTGATATTTAAAACTAGGCTGTTTTCCTTACACCAGTTCACCAACCCCTCAACTTCCTTGCAGTAAGCTTCCACCTTGTCATCCTGAATAAGGCCCACTATTGTTGTATCATCTGCGAACTTCACAATATGGTTGGTGGCAAACCTAGCACGAGAGTCATGGGTCAACAGGGTAAACAGCAGCGGACCTAAGGAGAACCTGTGCTCAAGAAAATGGTATTAGAGGTATTTGTTCCAACTCGCACATATTGGGGCCTTTTGGTAAGCAAATCAAGAATCCAGTTGCACAAAGGAGTGTTTAAGCCTAAAAGGCCCAGTTTGTGTACTAGATGCTGGGGAATGATTGTGTTAAACACCGAACTGAAATTGACAAACAACAAACACACGTGAGTATTTCTTTCCTTTAATTGCTTCAAGCTCAGATGGAGAACGGAAGAAATAGAGCGTTGGTCGGTAGGCAAACGGAAGCGGGTCAAATACTGGTGGGAGGCTAGATACAATAATGTCCTTTATCAGCCCATCTGTATTTAGCATTAAATTACGTTAAATTAATTAAATTAAGTTTTCAACTGTCTAATGTTTGGTGATAGAATTCAGGGATGCATTTTGGTGATCAGTGTCTCCGATTCTCTCTTTTACTCTTGATTTGGCCTTCTTCTGGGCTAATTGCCCAAATATTCTAGAGATAAGCCAAGATTGCAAAGTTCTATGCAGGGATCAAACATGATTATAAGTTCTGAGTTTAGAATCCTATATCTCCCATATCATGAAGGGCAAGCAGAAAAAACAAAAAAAGGTTCCTTTTTTCCCTTTATTTTAAATTATCTTTGAATAGAATCATTATAATTGCATTTGGGATCAAAAGAGTATGCTAAAAATCTTACTTTTTTACTCAGTGCTAAATTAGGATAAATGCTGAGATTTATATAAAATTGTTACTTGAACATGTACAATTTCTTATTAAAAGATATGTTATACAATTGCAAGGATTGCCTTTAGTAAAATGTATACCAATTAGATACCTACTATAATTACCTTCATATAAAACCAATTAAAATAACTCAGAAAAGATCTAGGCGGGGACTGTGAAAGTCACTGATTGTTCTACAAAGAAGTGCTATAAAAACTTGTTGGGATTTGCTCTTTGCCTACTTGCTTTTTATTGTGTTAAAATATAATAAATTTCCATCTCTGTAAAATAAAAAATATACTAGTTGATGCTTGTCTTAAAAGAAAAACAAAACAATAGCTTCAGCAGACAAATGTAGCTGGAAAGATGAAGATAATGCGCTATTTCTGGTTGAATCTTGCAGTATTTGTTTTCCATTCATTTTATTTACAGAGACTCAGCTTGCTTCATCAGTGCAAACACAACATTACAAATAAATGAAATGAAAAAAATGCAGAATAACTCGGGACACACTCAGCAGATTGCAAATCATATCCTTTGTTTATAGTAATAAATTTTTGGTCCTGAACCTTTTATGTAACCCTGAATGCTTTAACAGTATATAGTGTTCTAATCATAAATGCATTATTAAGTAGCATCAAATCTGACAAACATGCTTATGTTCACATTCATTTCTTCTTCGACTTCCTTGTGTACTTTGATTTTCAGAAATTACTACCTTCAGCAATAACCTATAGCTTCCAAAAGAACACCAGTTTATTTTGAAGGGCTTCTCATTAAACGGAATTGCTGTTACACCGAAATGCATGATTACACAAAATGTGCTGACACAAGTTGGCACTTTTAAGTCGGTTGATTTTCTGTGAATGTTAATCAAGGGCAAACACTTATATTTCTTCATTTGGTCAGCAAAGAAAGGGAATTTCTTTTCCCCCTATGCACTGGCAGCTTTATTTAGACAGATTTGATAAAAACATTAATATATTTGACAGATGCTTCATGAAATGTTTAATTTTTAAAACCACAGACAAATACTACAATTAAAAACTGAAGAGTCAGTTTCATCCAGTGATTAAGGCACCAATTAAAAACCCAGAGACTGTGAGTTCCAGTCCCACTTCAGCTTTGAAAGCCAGCTGGGTGACTTTGTCACAAATCACTCTCTCTCAGCCCAATCCACCTCACTTGTTGTGGGAAAAATAGAATGAAGAAGTATGTATGTTCACTGCCTTGAGTTATTTATCAAAATAATAAAATTCAAATAAATGGATAGATAGATAGATAGATAGATAGATAGATAGATAGATAGATAGATATAGAATAAAAACAGAATAAATATCTTATTCTTTCCTTCCTGTTTCCCCACCTGTATCATTAATCCCAATCATTAATTGTAACCTGAGATATCAACAAAAATGCAGAACATACCCCCAAATCATTTGATAATCTAGCTTTGAAAAGGCCAACAGCAAGTGTTAAACTCATGAAGGCATCCATAGCAATGTGAGACAGCCTAAATCTTTGTCCATACATAGAAAGAAAACTCTGCTGGCACCTGAGAATTCCTGACAGGGTAGTGAGTTGGGCTAAAAAAAAACTTCCAAGCTCCACGACAGTGCTGTGAAATCCCGATTCTGTGAAAAGATGCAATTCTGCAGTCCTGTGACAAATATATATCTTTTATTCCTTTCTGCTATAAATATTCTTAAAGTAAGACAGAGCAAACTCCATAACCAGTTTTTTGTGTATCTTCCAGCTCCTAAAGCTAGACATGATTTCCTCAAACTTATTCACTACCATTACGTTAGACACAAGGTATCTGATAATAAGCTATTTGATTCAACTGATATATTTTTGATCATATTTCATGTTGTCATAGTAGCTTTTCAGTTCAGCACCATCAAAATTAATTTTATCCATGTATGTGAAAAGACCAATCACAAAGATGTGTTCAATACTTCCATTCCAAAACATAGCTACTGTTAGCATCCATCTGCCATGTGAATTAATTCCTAACTGTAGGGCAGTCTTCTGTATCTTATAGTTATTTTATTATTATACAGTAAATAAATAACCAAATTTCAAAAAAAAATATCCTTCAATTATATGATGCTTACATACACTATTAAACATTGTAATACAAAGTTTTGTTGCTTTGGTCCAACCATTTACACACATATAGCCAGCACCAGTTCTATTCCATTTATACATCACAGCAAACTGGGACACATAATAGCGGTTTATAACTCTTAATATACAAGGTCCCTATTGAGATTCGTGGAAAATAATGGTGTCTTTTCTTTCATTTTTTCTCCTGGATATAATGAGGTCTTAACATTCTATGCTATAGTGTCAAGACTGATTTGCCTTTTCACTTAGATTTTCTCTTTTGCTCATATCTTGACAATGGAATGCAATGTTGGGAGGGGTGATGTCTAGGCAACCGAAAGTCAAGGCCAGCTGCTGGAAAGAGAAGTGGACTGTTTCCATAACAAGAAGAAATATTACTATTGGACAATGAAAACACCTGGTGGGTGGGAGTGAGGGAGTCTATCGTTTAACTAAGCAAGCCTTCGAGCAGCAAAACTAGAGCTGGCTTCATTTTCTTCTGTGCCAATGTAATTTTCCAGTAAAGTGTTATATTCTTGGTAAAATCATGTCCCAGGAGTTTATTTTTCTGGAAATGCCAACTGGACCATTGACATACAGTAATATTTGCTGTTAGTTTTAACACAGTTCTTCCCCCCACTACCTCCACAAACACACACAAATATAAAAACAACTTTTTAGAAAAGGGAATAAATATTATATTTATGTAATTTGTCTAGCCATTCAGTATCTTCCATCCAGTATCTGACTTAAGAAGATTCAATATAATGTACTTACTGATACAACTTTGGGGCAGTATTTAGTATTGCTACATAATTGGTTGTAAGAGCATGCAATATTAAAGAACATTTCCAGTTATTATTCAAGCTCCCTACCTAAGTCTATGGTGAAATCAACTGTTGCCCCACAAAAAATGGTTGTGGTACATTAATTTATCTTTTCTTTTTTCCAGAACATTTTAGACTTAGAAGGCGTTAGGCCATGTATCCCAACCAGATAAATATATGCTTTTACATCCTTAGGTTCCACCAGACAAGGTGCCCTTGGCTCACTTTGCTTAGGGCTATGGTACCAGTATGCAATTTTAGAAAGCTATGTCTTGATAAGATGAATATTACTGTCTCTTTAATCATTGCCAGGATCATTTTGGCATGAACAATTTAGATTAGCTCTTCAAGTGTAGCTCATAAAAGCACGGTGTTAAAACTCTTCCTCTACCTCCCATGGAGCCATGTTACTTTTGGAACTTGCTTCCAGAAAGCATTGCTTGTTTCTTTCACTCATAACTCTAGTGCACAAAAGTCCATAATTGTTAGGATTCTGATTAAAGAACAATAGATATCCAGGGTGGTACAGAAATGATTGTTTCTGTGATACAATTTATAATTAACGTTTTTAACTATGTGCTCTGGAGTATGGATTCTCTGAGATGAGGCAGGCAATTTGTGGCATTGTATAGTTTTTACAATAAGTGATATTGAATGATACTGTCAGACAAATTATATCTTGGAATTGATGTTCTTGGGAAAATAAACTTTGTCAGCATGAGCAATTGTTTTTTGAATATACAAATACCGGTATATTGTTTATAAAATATGATAAACAATAGCAATGATGAAAAAAGATTGCATGGCTCCATTTTTCTGTCAGCCATATATTAAAAAGGAAAACTATTGTCAATTCAAGTTAACCTATTCATCTCCTACCAACTTAGAACTAGGTATAGGTAGCCTTTTTAGTTTGTGAAAGAAACAATGATTGCAGAGTTTGAAATAGACTGAAGCAAGATAAAAATGGGATTAGGCAAATGTTGAAAGCACACAAAGAGAAAGATGATGAGCATCAACTATTGGATGGGGCTAAACTATCATAAACAAAAGCCCCTAGTATGGAAACAGCATCAGCTTCATCATATATACTATTAGTACTTTTTGATACCACAAATGACAGGGAAACAGAAACAAAAAATTACTTCAGAACATAGTGAAAAGACAACAATAAAATAGAATCTTGCAAAACATTCATAATACACAAACAATCAGTAACTACAGAACTTGATTTTCTTCCTAGGTGAATGTGATAAATAAGTGAAGACTAGAATGAAAGTGTATAACAAATGTTGAGAGTTGACCAACAATCAGAGAGCATAATTTGAAGGCAGTGAAATATTGTCTCTTTTGTCTTTCCTTGTCTCTTTTTTTCTCCAAAGACATTCTTGGGAAGAAAGTATGAAAGAAACATATTTTTCATATTAAATACTTCTCTATCTGTACTGTAGCAGTTAAATAGCATTGGATCAGATTTGGTAATAATTAGTTTGCCAGAATATTATCTTCAAAATATTATTCAAACAAACAAAGCAGCTTTGTTTGTTTCTTTTATTACAGTATATGCCATCAAGTTTATAACTCCAGGTGACCACATAGATTTTGGCACAATGGAATTGGGTCCGACTTCCTTGGGTATTTAGCCAATAGTTTATTTGAAAAAGTAAATCATTTATTTCAATCATATAGCAAAAAGTTTTGTTTGAAATGCTTAAAGGAGCTCTGTCTTCAGAATTTCTCTTCAGATAGTTCCAGCCTTATGAGGTACACCAGATAGGAAACATGACCAAATAAGCTAATTTTACTTTATTATAAAGTTTCATTAACAGAATCTTGCAAGTTTGAAAATATTTCTTTTATCCTGTTCCCAATATAACCCAAAAGCTATGGAGGGTCTCTTCTGAATTTCTTTCCTCACCCACCCTCCTGCTGCAGGCTAATCTACATTTTATCTGACTCTTACCCTGGTTGCATAGTGTTGCCCTGTCTCCCAAGGCTATTCCCACATGCCATTACTGATAGCTGAGTTAATGGTGTTTTTTTTTATCTTCTGTTCAGATTGTTTGTATCCACTGCAGTGGAATACAGTTACGTCACTGAGTCATTTTATTTGGTTTGGGTATTTCCCTTCTGCCCTGCCCAATTTCTTAAAAGTCAAAACGGGAACAGACAATATTGTTAAATGCATGGCTGGGAAATAATATAAACTCAATCATCCTTAAGCACATAGCAATAGTGATATTATTTGTCTAAAAAGTTTTTAAAGAAATATATTTAAATTTAATTCTTGTTTGAAAATTAATCCTATATTTCTTTTCTTTTAAAATGGCTAGATGATTAGGGATAATTGTTATTTAATTTCATTTAATCAGGTTTCTTTTTATTTTATTTTTAGCAGAAGAAAACATTTTAAGTCTCTGAGATTCTGTAGTTTAGTATTTTTTATTCAGAAACAACTCTTATTTTAATAAAATGAATGACAAGAAAAGCATCTGAAGTTTATAATTTTCATACACATAAATTATGTGTTCAATAAATTGGAAATTGTTTATTCCTCATTTGCTATAATATCTCTTCTTAAATTATCATGAAGCAATTGTGCAAATTAGTAGCATATTTCAGTCACAAAAAATTGAAAATCAAATATTAAGTGTTATAAAAAATCCAACATTTTTAATAATACTTTGTAGAAGTAGAAATGATATTTTGTAGAAATGATATTTTTTTAAAAAAAATCCAAGACACTTCTCTTTGCTTATAAATATCCATTCAGGGATGTAGTGGTGTGGGCAAAACACAATCAACTATATCGTTGCAATTTGCACATTGCATACATATACATCGTCTTTTATATGTACTACTGTATAGTTTTTGGCAATATACCCTTTTTCATAAATTTCACAATGCACTAAAACTATTACAAGATAGAATACTTTAACCAAATTAGGTTCTGATTCATCTAAGAGCTTTACAAGATTTAACTTAAATCTTTCCCACATGTACATGAGGAAGCCAGAAGATCTTTGCATGCAACAAAAAAGCTATAGTTCTGGGTTTATGTTCAGCTTGGAAATAGATGATCATCTGGTAAACAGTAGCATTAAAGTGACTTTTCCAGTGCAGATAAAGGGAAATATACATACTTGGGCAGACTAGAAGTTGAATCATAACAACTGGACTTGTTTTCTTTTTGGTTTGAAATGTTTCATGGCTTATTGTCAGTCTGAGGCAGAGTTTGGAGCTTACAGTATTTTCATAGTTGTTAACCAGACACTTTTGCTCCCATTTCCTAATACAATTTTATTGCATTACTTAAATTTATTATGTTCTTTGAACTGAGATCTTATGTCTGATTTCATGTTTACTACAAACAGCCCAAAACAATCAAAAACATCAGACTAGCTCTATCATTTCTGTAATTCTGATGATCTAGCAAACTGGGCAGGAGTGCGTCTGTGATTCCTTATATCTAAGAATGGTCAGGCATAGTTCAGTGCAACACTTGTTTTGCAGCTGTCTTTTGCAGTACCCTTTTCAATCATGAAAACTGTCCTATCTGTAAACAAATCACTAGTCTACAAGGACAGATTACTTATCTAGGGTCTGTAATCTCTGCTCTTCAGGCAGAAATTAGGTGTCCAGTTCAGCCCCTCTACTCCACTGAGCCTCCAAGCTATCAGCCCTCTCTACCACAAAGATCCTGCAGGAGAAGGGCAGTGTGGAGAACCATGGGATCTGGCAGGGTGAGAGCTGTGAACCATAAACACAAAGCTTTTGCTGTGTCCCTGCACAACAGATACAGTGCCCTCGCTGACCTTAATAGGGACATTAAGGAGACAGGTAAAGGTATTTGTGATGGCAATTCAAATAAGCAGGGAATCTTGGTCCGAGATGAAGAACTTGTTTTCGACAGGGAGAAGTGCGAATTAGGTATTACACATCAGTTATGCATGAACAGAAAGGCACCCAAAAAGAGAAGCCACCTTCTGATTGGTGATTCAGTTATAAGGGATGTAAATTTAGGAAAGGACACAGAGGTTTTGAATGAGGTCAGGTGTCTTCCAGGTGCTACTGCCAGTAGGGACAAGAAGCGTATTTGTAAAATAATCAAGAATGCCAGCAAGGACTGTGATGTGGAGGCTATTGTACTAACGACCTGTAACTAACGACCTTGGCACTATTATACTAATGACCTTGGCACTAACGACCTGTCCCAAAAAGATGTACTCACTGTGCAGAATGACTTCCAGAGCCTGGGGCAGGAGCTTAGCAGAATAGGCTGTAGGCTTATTTTTTCAGAGGTCTTACCAGCATCTAAGGACCAAAATGGAAAAGGCCAGCATATAGCACAATTCAATATGTGGCTAAAGGAGTGGAGTAAAGGGGAAGGCTTTGGATATATTAGTCACGATGTCAGCAGCTGGTCCAATGAAGAAATGTACAAAAGAGATGGTTTGCATCCATCAAAGAAAGGGACTGAGTTACTTGGCTATAAATTCACAGATTTTCTGGAGAAATATTTAAACTAAACAGTGGGGACAGTGAGCTAACTGATACAGAACATCCCTGTCCCCGGCAATCTAAAAATTATAGGGCTATCAGTGCATGTAACATGGACAAGAACATCAACCTTGCTGTCAAGCAAAATCAAGCTCTTAATAGCAAGTGTCACACAAAGTACACTAACCAAATAGGTGGTAAGACATTAGGGGAACTCAGGCACCACACAGGTTATGTAAGAAGTAAACACAGGGTTGGTCATAAAGGACTCAAATGTCTATACACAAATGCACAGAGTATGAACAGCAAACAGGGAGAACTAGAAATTCAGGTTAATGAGGGCAGATATGATATTGTTACCATAACGGAAACATGGTGGGATGAAACCCACAAATGGAACGCACAGCTAGAGGGATTTAAATTATTTAAAAGAAACAGGCCAAATAAAAGAGGAGGTGGAGTTGCTCTCTATATAAGAAATAACTACATCTCTACAGAAATAGAGCACAGCAATGATGAAAACTGTCCTGAATGCATATGGGTCAATATAAAAAAAGGGGGGGGGAAATGACATTGCCATAGATGTATACTATAGGCCACCCAACCAAACACAGGAAATAGATGAACTTTTTGCTAATCAGCTAACTAAGGTATGTAGGAAGCACATCACAATAGTGATGGGGGACTTTAACTACCCTGACATCAACTGGGAGACAAACTCTGCACCGAGTGGAAGATCAAACAGATTCCTGACAAACCTAGCAGACAACTTTGTCTCCCAAAAAGTAGAGAAGAGACTAGGGGATCAGCCATATTGGACTTAATTCTCACTAACAGATGAAATGATAGAAGGTGTTGAAGCCATAGGAACCTTGGGAGGAAGTGACCATGCAATATTGAAATTCAACATTATGGAAGCACAAGCAATAGAACACAGTCAAACTAGAGTCTTGGACTTCAAGAGAGCTAATTTGAATAAACTTAGAGAGGGTTTGGGAAGGATTCCATGGATGAGAATCCTCCAGGGGAAAACAACTCAAGAGGCTATAGAATTTTTGAAAAGTGAGATAATAAAGGCCCAGTCTAGCACAATACCAACAAAGAGGAAAAATAACAGCTCTCAAAAGAAACCAGCATGGCTGCATAAGGAGCTCTCTGATCAATTGAAAGATAAAAAGAACAAGTATAGAAAGTGGAAAGAGGGACACATAACTAAGTCAGAATATCAGCAAATAGCCCGAGCCTGCAAAGATGAAGTGAGGAAAGCTAAGGCTCAGAATGAACTAAGGCTTGCAACCAAAGTCAAAAATAACAAAAAAAAGCTTCTTTCAACATGTAAAAAACAAGAAAAAAGTTAAGGAAACAATTGGTCCATTAGTGGTTGAAAGTGGCAAGAAGGTGACAAGCAACAGGGAGAAAGCAGAACTATTTAACTCGTTTTTTGCAAAGGGAAAAAACAGACCAACCTACCAAAAATAGTGCCATAAAAAACAAAATAGAGATACAAGTTAAGATAGGCAAGAAAATGGTAAGTGAACACCTGTCCAGCCTAGATGAGTTCAAATCACCAGGACCAGATGGATTACACCCCAGGGTTCTAAAGGAGCTAGCGGATGTGATCTCAGAACCACTGAACTATATTTTTCAAAGATCCTGGAGCACTGGGGAACTACCAGAGGACTGGAAAAGAGCTGATGTAGTTCCCATCTTCAAAAAAGGAAAAAAAAAGGACCCAGGAAATTACAGACCTATCAGCCTGACCTCAATACCTGGGAAGATTCTGGAAAAGATAATCAAACAACAAATCAGCGAACACCTACAGGCAAACAAAGTCATTACTAAAAGCCAACACGGGTTTGTCAAAAACAGATCATGCCAGACAAATCTTATTGCATTCTTTGACCAGGTGACAAAATTAGTGGACCAGAGGAATGCTGTGAATATAATTTACTTGGACTTCAGTAAGGCATTTGACAAAGTAGATCACAACCTACTACTTGATAAGATAGAAAAATGCGGGTTGACAGCATCACCACCAGATGGATCCGTAGCTGGCTGACTGGCCGTACTCAGCGTGTGGTCCTCAATGGAACAGCATCTACATGGAGGGAAGTGTGTAGTGGGGTGCCCCAGAGCTCTGTTCAGGGCCCAGTGCTCTTCAACATCTTCATCAACGATCTGGACGAGGGGATAGATGGGGAACTCATCAAATTAGCAGACGACACCAAGCTGGCAGGAATAGCCAACAGTCCAGAAGACAGGCTTAGGATACAGGAGGGTCTGGACAGACTTGAACACTGGGCGCTATCTAACAAAATGAAATTCAATGGTGAAAAACGTAAGGTTCTAAATTTAGGCAAGAAAAACCAAATGTATATGTATAGTATAGTGGGTACCTTGCTCAATAGTAGTAACTGCGAGAGGGACCTCGGAGTCCTAGTGGACAATCATTTAAATATGAACCAGCAATGTGCTGCAGCTGCCAAAAAAGCCAACACAGTGCTAGGCTGCATTAACAGAGGGATAGAATCAAGATCACGTGAAGTATTAATACCACTTTACAATGCCTTGGTAAGGCCACACTTGGAATACTGCATCCAGTTTTGGTCACCACGATGTAAAAAAGATGTTGAGACTCTAGAAAGAGTACAGAGAAGAGCAACAAAGATGATTAGGGGACTGGAGGCAAAAACATATAAGGAACGGTTGCTGGAATTGGGTATGTCTAGTTTAATGAAGAGAAGGATGAGGGGGGACATGATAGCAGTGTTCCAATATCTTAGAGGGATATTGGGGAAGAGGGAGTCAGGCTATTCTCCAAAGCGCCTGAAGGCAGGACAAGAAGCAACGGGTGGAAACTAACCAAAGAGAGAAGCAACCTAGAACTAAGGAGAAACTTCCTGACAGTTAGAAGCGGTGAATGCGCCAACACTGGAAGTTTTTAAGAAGAAACTGGACAGCCATTTGTCCGAAATGGTATAGGGTTTCCTGCCTGAGCAGGAGGTTGGACTAGATGACCTCCGAGGTCCCTTCCAACTTTATCATTATTGTTGTTGTTGTTGTTGTTGTTGTTATTATTATTATTATTATTATTATTATTATTATTATTATTATTATTATTATTATTAATGGACTAACTCTTACAAACTTTTACTATTCTTATATTCCCTATCAGTTTCTCTGATATCTAGTAAATAAATTTGATAATTACTACAGTCAACCTAAGTCCTTGCCTACAGTTATATGCAGACAGATATACAGATTCACAAATGGACACAGATGAAGTATTTTGCAAGATACACAATCTTTCAATGACACCACTTGAATAGCATTGACAAAATCACTATCAATTGCAAAAGGTGGCTTTATTTGGAATAACTTATGTCCTGCGCTGATACTTTTAACATATTCAGACAATAACATCTGTCTCTCCTACGTCCTTGGGAAGTACTCGATAGTTGGATAATAATGCCAACTACAACACTTGGCTAGCTGTACAATTAACCAAAATAATAATAATTTAGTAAACTTGTATACCTCCTGACTCTGAACAAATCAGGAAGGCTCACAATAATAGAAAAATTGCAATGCAATCAATAAAACAAACATATAAATAGAACTTATTTTTGTTAAATAATTACAAACTCAATACAACAACAACAAACTAAAAACAACTGAATTAGAAACACTATAAATTCCTGTTTTAGTTATTGCCATATCTTTTGGATTTATGTAGTTGCCCAATTTTGTTTATATTAAAATCTGATTTTTTAATTTTGTTTGTTTTTTGGAAACAAGAAATCATTTCCATACAGTCTATGTTTATAGTAATATTTGGTAAGATTGTTTATTAATTGACTAAACACATGCACAAACACACATGCACACACAGATCCACAGGAAGTGGCTTTTCTTATAACTTAGGCAAAAAAATGACTACAGATTTTGATTTATATGGTTACTTCTAGAATAGCTAGAAACTAATTCCTCCTTTTTTCTCTGCTCTCCAAGCCACAAATTGAGGGTTTACGGATCATTAGGTGGTGTAGATGCCCTTCCTGCCTGTACATTGTTTATGTTCGTAAATAATTTTGTTTCTAACTAATTTTTAAGTCAAATAGAGTCTACTCCATTTCAATGTTCAAAGTACTATTTATAAAGTACATTCAGAAGCCCATAGTAAGCTATATTTGGATTGCTGAAGGTATTTTTAAACACTTTATGCATAAGTGTATTGTATGTATTGTTTTACAACTGTATTTATCTATTTTTGTACTTCAATATAAAAGCATAGAAAATAGAAAATTAAACAAATGAAAGGCTGTAGTAAGTAGAAGAAATTATTTACCATGATCAAACTGTGTTACAGCTGTTTATAAAATTTAGCTGGGTCCACAGTCTTGACATGCCTGCCAATCACAGAAAATGTTGTTACAGCTTTCAAGTAATTTGCATGTGAAAATACATTTGATATCTTGGCACATATAGACTCTTAGCTAGAACAGACTCTGAGAGTCATTGGAAAGTTCTTGTGAATGTTATAGATATACACTAGAAGCCATGATAATGTCAAAGTATTGTTATGGACCTGATTATGCAAATCACAGATTGTGCTGTATATGGTGAGGCATCAAGATGCATGTGATAAAACTGGTGTCCTCTTTACCTCAACCTTGTGAATATCCAAGTTGGGGTATGATATTTGTGAGCAATCAATGATAAATAACAGTGAGTGAAGTTCAGAGGCTATAAAGCAATGCTGATATCTGTCTGCCCGTCCTGTTTTCAAGCAGATTAGACATATTAATAAGTATATTCCAATGCAAAACATGTAAGATGAAAAATAAACAAGAAGAGGCTGATGTTTCTTGGGAATTAACCCTGCAAAAGAAAAGCATTTGAAGAGAAATGGCGAAAATTATAAGCCTCTTTTCTAACCAAAGAGCTTCCAGGTGCCACTTTGACACTCAGAAAAGCAGAGCCTAAATGTGTGGGGACTGTTGGTGACACACAATCAAAGACACGAACAGGTGCAGCTATAGATTCTCCCTCAGGCTCTGATGATCCTTTGAGAGTGATTACTAAAAAAACAAAACAAAACAAAACAGCCAGCAGTTTGCACACAGCATTCATGGGTAGTTATTAAAGAAATGTTTTTATAAGAAACGGATGCTATTTTCTTCTTGGCTTTCTTTTTGCAGATGAAAATGAATGTTTATAAAAGAATATCACAGGGCAATGGAGGATCAGTCTGCAATATTTGTTCCAAATAGGGTGGACTTTATAAAGCTGATCAAGGTTTTGTTAAAATGCTGTATTTTGAATTCCCCATAATCCTCCTATCAGATTATATACGGAGATAGATTTAACAGGAGTAATGAAAACCACTCTATTTTCAGAATTGAACTATGTCCCATAGAAAAGCAGAGTTAAAGTAGTGTTGACAATTACGTTGTTTTAACCAAAATAGAATTGTTACTCAGTGACCAAAGCTAGAAAGTTTACATGATAGTAAAATTATGTTGCTCCAATCTCACAAAATCAATTTACAAACATTAGAGAAATAACTCAATGGAAATACTTCATAACATACTAATGAGGTCATATTCAAGTATAGTCTTTAAGCTTAAATATGAACTGAATTCAAAATGAGTTTTATTGCAGAAATAGTGCTCAACAAAAGAAAAACATTCAGAACTGAGTTGCATATCTTTCATGTTGTCTGAATTTGGAATAATGAATTGTCTGCTTCAATTATAAGTTTTAAATAGCATCCATGATAATTGCAACTTTCAAGATATTTCCTCTAGCAAAGTTGTTTGTAATGATTCAGCTCTTTGCACAACTTCAGTCTATTGCAGTGACTGAAATTTCAGTCATAGAGACTTAAAGTACTATCTAGATACATTCCTGATAATTACACCTGACATTATTTTAGCAACATCAATTCCTTAATTATTTGGTTTCAATATAGCCCCCTTTTCCACAGAAAGGGAACAACTTCACTGATAGCTCAGGAAAAGTTCAGACACGATTAGCAGTATTTTACCTAGATACTTGAATAACCACAGTTGACCTAGATTTGCCACAGGTGATTAAATGGAAGTAAAGGTTTGGCTAATGTCTCTTTCATAGCACTGGAAAAAAATCAGGCCAGTCCCAATTGCTTTAAATAACTGCTATGTGGCCTGAAAACTGGCTTCTAGCTGGGCTACCAGATCTGGGTTGCAAAAATCTAGATGATCATTAGATGGTAACAAACAGATACAGGAAACTCTCATTCTTTTCTGTCCCCCACTGTTCATGTGGTTGGTTGGCTACCAAATCTGATATCTTAGGCTATAATTTGTCTGATTACAGAAGCAAAATGAACAAACTATTCTTAAAAACTATGTTAACAGAGACTAGGGAAAACTCTGTTTTATTTGTGCCTTTAGTGAAGAACTGTAAAAATGCCACAAATTCAGTTATTCCATTTCTACAGTTACAGTAGACATAAACATATCTTTACTTTCAATTAAATAGTAGCTTTCGCATTTAATGCAGTTGGTATCATTTCAGGAAAGCAGGTTGCACAGGTTTTTGCCTCATAGACAAAATTTTGAAAGTATCTTTCTCATTTGTAAAATATTTGCAGTTTCATGAACTCTCTCAATTTCTTTTGACATTCAGATTTGTGAGTGGACTTATATAGACTTGCAGTAACAGAACTCAAATGTTGTAATCTTTTTTTTCCTGAAGAAATTTTATTTTTACAACGTGCAATAGGATTGCTAGATGCACACTTTTGTTGTTTCCTTTTGCTTCCATTTGTTATATGTAGAAGAAACATAGTAGAAGAAATGTATATTAATGGTAATCATTGGTACAAAGTAGCAGTGTTAAAGTTGTTTAGGCAATATGACTCAGTAATGGTTATGTGCAGGACTACTTTTCCATGAGATAAGGTCAAATAAGGCTGGCAATGCTCCTAGTCCCTAAATATTGCCATGTGATGGGATCTAAAAAGTGTGCCTTTTCTGTGGCAGCCTCTGCTCTATGGATTACTTTGGCCCTTGAAGTTTGGCAGTTACCTCCAAGGGTTCCATAAAGCTTTGCGGACCTGGCTTTCCCCCCAAATGCTTTCATAAAATTAGATGACTGCACATCAGAAGTTCGACTTGGTGTCAAGTTTTTGTTGCTTTTAATGTTTATAATGTATTTAGTTTTATAATTTTAATATGGTTTTATATGTTGTTTTAACTTTTGATTGGGAGCTGCCTAGAGTTGGTTATAAGACAGGGGGTATATAAATAAAATAGAATAGAATAGATCTGGAAGAGACCTTGGAGGTCTTCTAATCCAGACCCCTGCTCAAGCAGGAGAACCTATACCATTTCAGACAAGTGACTGCCCAGTCTCTTCTTAAAAATGTCCAGTAATGGAGCACCCACGATTTCTGAAGGCAAGCTGTTCCACTGGTTAATTGTCCTTACTGTTAGAAAGTTTCTCCTTAATTCCGGGTTGCTTCTCTCTTTGGTCAGTTTCCAACAATTGTTTCTTGTCCTGCCCTCTGGTGCTATGGATGTTTTAAATAAATCAATAAATAAACTCCATTGCAGAATAAGGAAGTTCAAAGCAAATGTATGAATAAGCTAAACGCTTATACAAATTATAAAAATAATATGGTTGTTTTCTTGTGTCAGACTGTAATACTTTCTCAGTTATAAGAAATAAAGTCCTACACTGCAGATGATATACACAGCTGGTCATTGAGGTTGACAAGTATATCTTTCAGTGATGGGATGGGGGATAAATTATCTGGAGAACAATTAATTCTGAATGGAGGAAGGAACTCACTCACCTTTAATGCTGTCAAATGACTGATAAATCATAGATCAAAATCTTGCCCATGAAATATTAAATTTTTTCAGCTCCTCTGGCATGAACTGGTCCTAAATGATTTCTGCATACTAAAATCTGTTTGAATTCAAAATATATATAGAAGGCTACTTTCAGTTCTGATTTCTCTTCCACCCCTATGCTATATAATTTCAAAGCTGATGGTTTTAGAAAAATTAACTTCCATGGACCAGACTTAATTTCATTAGGTAAGCATGAATATGCAGAAGCTATAGTGTTAAGTGAAACAATTGCTTTTATATTTTGTCCACATTGCTCCTATATTGTGTACAGAATTGTGGCTGACATGCAAGGTGACTAAGACATATTGCTAACCTCTTCAGCATACAAATTGCCTTTTAACCTTCTGTTGTACTTGCAGCCCCCTTGTTTTCTAGAAAAGACATTTGGATACTTGCAAAATTATGTCACCTTTAAAGACAATTGTAGGCCAATTCAGTCCTGACTTGTGTCATCCTTTCTAATAAAAATGTGCAGGCGTGTACCAGCAGAACATAATAGATTGCTGACAAATTGGCATGCCAGTGATGAGAATGGTAAGTAATGTTGTGACAAATTTGCTTGAGGTCACAAGAGGTGTTAATGTCTCTTCTAAGGGAAAAATGCATATTTGTATCAAAGAGATGGCATTTTACTATTTAGAAGACCTTTAATTTTATAATGACATTTTTGAATTGATGTTAGTAAGGAACAAAAATTTTAATTTATCTTTTAGAATGGAATCTCTTTTAATTTAACAGAATAGAAACAAACAAAAACAAAACTTAAGGACAAAACATTAATATATATTTAAAATAATACTGCTTTCTATATTGGATGACTATTTGCAATTTTTACTAGTGATAGTTAATCTAAAGTACTTGCAGTACTTTTGATTTGATTATTACAATGAAGCAGTTGACTAGAATAAATCTTCTTAATGTATATTATTATTATTATTATTATTATTATTATTATTATTAATTCCCCAGTGAGGTACTACCTTGATGTGGGTGTGGGGCTTGTGTGCTTCGAGGAAGATGAGAGCTATGCCAGAGGTTCAACCATACTGGACAGGTCTCATCAGAGGAGTCAGACAAAGAGTGTTTCTCCCATAAAAAATATAGTGAGACGTAAATTTCAGAAAGCCATACTATTAACCCAGGTTAATAAGTTCCACGCTAGTTGTTGGAGTTCCTGGATATCTGGTGAAAAATGGGCCACAAGACTCAAGACTGTTGGCTGAGCAACCAGGGCCAGCAGCTGCAGAACTACTGGAAGAAAAGGTGTTTACCCGTCACAAATACACAGTGATTGAAAACAAAGAAATAATAATCTGTTATTACAGATCAAGTCCAACAAGAAGAGGATATCTGGAACGAATGCACCAGTTCTGGAAAGAACATCTAGAATCAGAAATAACAGAACAGAGCCTAGCAGATCAACGTCGATTTATAGTATGAAATAAAGTATTCATAGAAACAGAATTGGACAAACTGCAAAGGTTTACCCAGGACAAAGAAATCAAAGCCTTGCCAGAAGTAACTCAGAATGTAGAAGCAAACCAAGGGGAGTTGGCAGTAGAGGAATCCAGCAGAGATATACAACTGTTTTCATTTGGAAACCAGGCACCTCTTCGTCAGGAAGAACAAGTCCTCTAATTCAGGGCTTTTCAACCAGTGGTACGGGTACCCACTGTGGTACATTGGCACCTGGCAGGTGGTACGCGACCATCCTAGAAAAGTGGTAGCGGGGGAGGGGAATGAGCTGAACCGGTGGCAGCAGCGCACAAGCCTGAGCGAGAGATGGCTGGAGCTGCAGGGCTGTCAGGGCTCAGCGGAAGTGCCAGGATCAGCGCTTCTTTGGGACTGTCAGGGCTCAGTGGAAGTGCCAGGATCAGTGCCAGGCTCCAGCTGGAGCTCGGCACTGATTCTGGTGCTTCTGCTGAGCCCTGAAGAAGCACCAATCAGCTGGAATGTTGCAGCATCTCCAGGGTCTTGTGATTTACATTCAGATGTTTGGCAACTGATTCATATTTATGATGGTCACAGTGTCCCAGGGTCACGTGAAGTGACCAAAACCTTCTGAACCACCCAGCAGACGGGAATAAAAACCAAACATCCCCCCACCCTGTTGCCAATCCTCAACAATGAAAACCTCGGATAGGAGGAAGAGCGCCACTGGGCGGGCAGGCAGGTGTCTTGCTCGGCTGTGGCTTGGGGAGCAATTTTTTCAGTGCCATTGTAGCTTCGAACAGTCACTAAGCGAACTGTTGTAAGTTAAGGACTACCTGTACTTTATTACTTTTTTCCTTTGGGGGGGGGGTCATCAAGTTTTTGACACCTTGCTGGTGGTACTCGGATGTTGCCATATCCTAAAAGTGGTACAATGGGTGAAAAGGTTGAAAAGCCCTGCTCTAACTAAAGAAATAAAAGAATTGAAACAAAGAATAACTGAGCATCTAAAACAGCACAAAAACAAGAGAATAAGGCAGCCTGCATTGAAGCTTGTTACAAAGAAACAGCTAGCACAAGCATTAAAAGATGCAAATACTGCAATATCAAGCATAAGCACCAATTCTTTGCAAGAAACAAACCAACTAATGTACAGCACAGCTGCAATTATAACTGAATACCTGGGATGCAAAATCAACAAAGAAGAAAAAAAACTCAAAAAGTATACCACAAAATGGAAGGTTAGACTGGAAAATAAGATCACATGCAAGCAAACTAGAACAGATAAAAGAAAAGAAGCTGAAGAACAAGAAAACCAAAGAACCAAGAAATACCACTTAGAAACAAGGAAGTTCAAAGAAGCACTGGAAATAATAAAGCAGCATATAACAGCTATAGCCAGGAAGATCAGCAGATACGAAGCTCGAATTGCAAATTATAGGCAGAACCTCCAATTTCAATCCAACCAGAAATGTTTCTACCAATCCATCAATGGAGAAACTGAAATGAATCAGTCAGTACCTGACAAGGAAGAAACAGTGCAGTTCTGGACACAGATATGGGATAACTCAAAGAAATACAACAAGGACACAGCTTGGTTAAAAGAGGTGGATGCAAATAAAACAGAAGTTGAAATGAAAGAACTAATAATAACAGCAGAAATGTTAGAGTAAAGAGCAAGGAAAATCAAGAATTGGTCAGCACCAGGTGAAGATGAACTGCATGGTTTTGGTTGAAACATTTAACTGTTCTATACCCACTCATTGCCAAGCAGTTCAACAACATACTACAAGGAGGAGAAATTGAAAAGTGGCTAACAATTGGGAAAACCTACCTTATAATGAAAGATCCAGCAAAAGGGGCAGCATCAGGCAACTACAGGCCAATTACCTGCTTACCAACAACTTTCAAATTGCTAACTGGTGTGGTAGCTGATGCAGTCCAACAGCATCTAGTTGAAAACAATCTCTTTCCAACTGAGCAGAAAGGAAACTACTCCAATAGCAGAGGAACAAAAGATCAACTCCTAATAGACAAAATTATCTTGAAAAACTGCAAAAAAAGGAAAACCAACCTGAACATGGCGTGGATTGACTACAAAAAGACATTTGACTCTCTGCTACATGACTGGATAATCAAGTGCCTAGAAATAACAAGAGTCAGTAGAAACATCAGAGAATTTGTGTAAAGATCAATGGCACAATGGAAGATACAATTGCAGGTCAATGGTGAAAGATTGGGAGAAGTTAATATCAAGAGAGGAATATTTCAAGGAGATTCATTATCACCACTACTATTTGTTATTGTACTGTTTCCTCTATCAACAATACTGAATAACTCAGGCCCTGGCCATCAAACACCAAAAACATCTATAGCCAGACTATGCCACCTCCTTTACATGGATGATCTGAAGCTGTATGGAAAAACATTATCTGAAATAGAATCACTGCTCAACACTGTCCGTGTATATAGCAAAGATATTGCAATGGAGTTTGGCTTGGACAAATGTGCCACACTTACTATCAAACAAGGAAAAATAGTGAAAACTGAAGGAATCAAGGTGCCCCATGAAAATAACATTAAGAGTCTGAATGAGGAAGATTACTACAAATACTTGGGTATTCTTCAAGCTGACAACATCAAGCACATTGAAGTCAATAAAAAGATTAGAGGTGAGTACATCAGGAGAATGAAGAAGATCATAAAGTCCAAACTCAATGGAGGAAATACCATGAAGGCAATCAACACCAATCAATAATAATAATAATAATAATAATAATAATAACAACAACAACAACAACAACAACAACAACAACAACGTTGGAAGTTACCTTGGAGGTCATCTAGTCCAACACCCTGCTATGGCAGGAAATCCTATACCATTTCAGACAAATGGTTGTCCAGTCCCTTCTTAAAGACTTTCAGTGTTGGAGCATTCACAGCTTCTGGATACAGGTTGTTCCACTGATTAATTGTTCTAACTTTCAGGAAATTTCTCCTTAGTTCTATGTTGCTTCTCTGTTTGGTCAGTTTCTATCTGTTGCTTCTTGTTCTGCCTTCAGGTGCTTTGGAGAATAGCTTGAGTCCCTCTTCTTTGTGGCAACCTCTGACATATTGGAACACTGCTATCATGTCACCCCTAGTCCTTCTCTTCATTAGATTAGACATACCCAATTCCAGCAACTGTTCCTTATATGTTTTAGCCTTACCAAGGTGTTATAAAGTTGTATTAACACTTCACATGATCTTGAATTTCATTTAGTTAGATAGTGCCCAATGTTCAAATCTGTCAAGATCCTTCTGTATCTTAAGTCTATCTTCTGGAGTGTTGGCTATTCCTGCCAGCTTGGTGTCATCTGCAAATTGGATGAGTTCCCCATCTGTCTCCTCATCCAGATCATTGATAAAGATGTTGAAGAGCACTGTGCCCAGAGAAGATCCCTGGGGCACCCCATTGCATACTTCCCGCCATGTAGATGCAGTTCCATTGAGGACCGCATGCTGAGTACGGCCGGTCAGCCAGCTACGAATTCATCTGGTGGTGATGCTGTCTACCCCACATTTTTCTAACTTATCAAGTAGTAGGTTGTGGTCTACTTTATCAAATGCCTTACTGAAGTCCAAGTAAATTATATCCACAGCATTCCTCTGGTCCACTAATTTTGTCACCTGGTCAAAAATATGCAATAAGATTTGTCAGGCATGATCTGTTTTTGACAAACCCATGTTGGGTTTTGGTTATGACTTTGTTTGCCTCTAGGTGTTCACTGATTCGTTGCTTGATTATCTTTTTCAGAATATTCCCACATATTGAGGTCAAGCTGATAGGTCTGTAGTTTCCTGATTCCATTTTTTCTCCTTTTTTGAAGATGGGAACTACATCAGCTCTTTTCCAGTCCTCTGGTAGTTCCCCAGTGCTCCAGGATCTTGAAAGATGTAGTTCAGTAGTTCTGAGATACATTTGCCAGTTCCTTCAGAACCTTGGGGTGTAATCCATATGGTCCTGGTGATTTGAACTCGTCTAGGGTAGACAGGTGCTCACTTACCATTTTCTTGCCTATCATAACTTGTGTTTCTAATCTGTTTTTTACGGTACTGTTTTTGATAGGTTGGACTGTTTATCCCTTTGTGTAAAGACGGATGCAAAAAACAAGTTAAGTAGTTCTGCTTTCTCCCTGTTGCTTGTCACCTTCTTGCCACTTTCTCCCATTAATGGACCAATCATTTCCTTAACTTTTTTCTTGTTTTTAACATGTTGAAAGAAGCTTTTTGTTGTTGTTGTTGTTGTTGTTGTTGTTGTTGTTGTTATTTTTGACTTTTGTCGCAAGCCTTAGTTCATTTTGAGCCTTATCTTTCCTCACTTCAGCTTTACAGGCTCCAGCTATTATGTAATGTTCTTACAATGCAATTGTATTTATGCTTATACTGGAGCTAGCCTTATAAAATGTAAGTAATACTGTTTTGCTTTTAGGGACATGTAAGAATACAACTTAAAACTTCAGTATTAACTATATGGGATAAAGCCCCATTGAATTCCTAGATCCCAGGAAGTAATGGGCATATTGTACACATTTTAAAATCAATTTTCTCTAATAAAATGTGTCCTTATGTTTTATTTATGCTTTCATATACGGTAATAATTTTGATGAATTTTGTTTATGCTTTCCTATAATAATTGCATTTTTATTGTTAATAGGCATCACAAAATCTGGAGATAGGCCCAATTTAAAGAATTACAATTTCATTTTGCATGTTGTTCTTAAGTACAAAATTCATATTTGAAATATAAATTTAAAAAAAATATCTCATTTGTAGGTGTTCTTGAGAAAACTACTATATTGTACATAATGTGAAAGTATTTTTGGTAAAACACTGATCCTAAATTACCCTCTTGGAAGAGGATCCAATTCAAAGCGTGCTATTGGATTGTTTATCAGCTTTATACTTCCAGTTTCAAATAGCTTGTACATGTGACTATGCATCTTTTTGGCAGGATAGAGGGGGATATGGCATTAAAACCATAAAGAAAGAAAACTATTCAAAACCAGAAAGATGAGCCTAGAAAAATATAGCTGATGAAAATCAATTAGCTTAAGAGCGGTAGAAGAACTAAGGCTCTTATGCTTTTCTTTTTTAAAAACAGGTTTGTGAAACATTTATAAAATTAAGAGAATCAGTCTTTAGATATGCTACTAGCAAAAAAAAGGAATGTGATGAGTCTACTCTCTTCCATAGTTATTCATTGGCTGTTCACATATGATTTGCATACATGCTAACATCGAATAAATGTGTGTTTTGCTTTGCTGATAGTTGGAAATAGATGACAATTTAGTTCTTAATAGATCTCATAGACAGATAAGGAAGGGTTGCTGCTGGGCTGGTATCAGTAGCTGATGCCAGGCTCTCATTAGAGATGAAAATACCTCAGAGAGGATTCTGGGGAGAAAGAAATGAGGAAGGGAGATACTGTTGTTAATTAGAGATCCTTTAGGTGTTAAAATGGATTATATAGCTGTAGTGGCTCTTGGATATAGAATATGGCCTGTCAGTTTCTAACTGGTGAACCTTAAATGGATTGAGAAGCTAATGCCCATTAGAATTTATAGGATAATGATGTGACCAGGACCAAATTTACTGAAATTTTTGAAGGCACACCAATAGGAAAAAGAGCTCTGAAGAGGAAGAACACTGTGGGACACAGAGCTAGATGATCCTAGGGTTTGTCTGCAGCCAAAAACAGATGAGAGAAACAAGATCAAAATTGTACTTGTTTACTGCTTTTGCTATTTTAATATGTCTGGCTTTTGTTTGTTCTGCTATGTAAGTCATCCAAAGTTATTTGCTTAGAAAGAGCAGCCATGTACATCTGTTAAATGAATAAATAAATATATGGTTGAGAATAATCAGCCAGTTAGCTATCTTCTCTTCAACCTGAGAGTGAATTGTAAAATGCCCATGAATGTCATAAGTAATGTCCTTTGATTCATATACTGTAAGAGTAGGGGTAGTTAATTAAGGACTAAGGGAGTACATATATAATAGGAACACACATATGTTAAATTAATGTCATTAAGTAGTTAAGACTTATTTAGAAGGGTTTTGAGAACAAGAGAAATCTAGAGAAAAATATAAATGTGCCAGGTTGCCAGGTACAGGTTTAAATAGTGTAATAAGGTTTTTTCCTCCTCTATATCCATGTTTTGCAAATTTGCCTAAGAATTGAAAGCTCTGATATGTTTAATTTTAAGGAAACCAAAGGAACAAAGCAGAAAGACCTGAAGGAGCTTTCTGATTGTCATTTCCAGTCATGCTGTTTGGCCTATTTTTAGAAATTTAGCTAGCTATGTTCCAGCAAAAGGCAGGCATGATAATGTCTTTGTTCCAATGGTCTCTGATGAATCTGCTCTCTTGGATCTAGAACAGTAACAAAGTCCAGTATATCCATCTCCAGCTATGACCTCAATGGGACAAATAATCTCAACCATTTCTGTATCAGCTTGGCTATATATTACTATCTGCTTCAAGTCTGTATCCTGAAGAGATACTTTATCATCTTCACAGAGGACTTATTGAGTCATTTTGGGTTTTAATATGATAAATGAATGTAAACTAAAAGTAAATCATAGTGTCAGTTGAAATACCTAATATCATATATTTTTCCCCTTAGAAGTACAACTTCTCATTTCTCACTTTCATTGCCTGGATTCTAAGAAAACTCAGCAAACTGAAGTTTGATTCTATCACATGAGAGGCATCTATCCTTTCTCAAGCCCTGAAAGATGGAAAGGACTGCCAGAAATTGTCTGTCATGTATTGTAGAGGTATACCACCAGCTCTTAAGACCCAAGCATTGCTATGTTTCTTCTGTTTGGATAAAGCCATTGTATTATATCACCATGTAGATTTTGGTCAGAATGTTTGAAAAAGGCAGCAGAAAACCTAAGTTCAAAACAAGATGGTTGTAGAAACTTACGGCAAAAATAAGAGCAAATATATAGGCATCAAAAACCAGAACAATGATTAATAATTTTTAAAAACCAGGTTAATCTTTGAGTAAACAGTGATTATTCTATGCAGTTAATTCTTGATTGTAATTTAAAACCTCAGCCAAAGACAACAATCTATGAATATAGAAAACACTCTTAAGAGATATGAATATATCTCTATTTTCTTCATATTGGAAACATCTTTCCACTTAATGGATATTTAATGCAAATTTGCATCAGCTGATGTAGCCAAGCTCTCAAAAACTAATTTAAATCAGTGACTGCTGCCTCAAAGTATAATTTCCATTTAGCAGCTACCCATGGTCACCAATTTTAGACAGGATCGGATGAACACTGAACATCAGTAAGGAAGAATGAACTTGAATCCCATTCTGGAGGGTTCAAAGTGTTTTTTTTAAAAAACTTTTTAAACTGTATTCATTCAAGAAGCAGTACATTTTATTAAATATCTAATAAATAATTTCTGTTTTGTCAGGTTCAATAGACTATTACTGTTTTAAAATACGTTTGGTCTGGCAAGGTCAATACAGATCGGAGACAAAAAAGACATTAAATCGTGAGCACTGAAGTGCCAAAAGGGAAGCTTACCAGGTTGAAAATACCTGTCAGATGCCAGCCTGTAGGCCTTGATGGCTTCATTAACCCCTTTGTTTGCCAGAAATGGAGTAATGCTGATACCATACATGCCTTGAAAAATCTATTGGCAAGGAAAAACAATCAGCACCTGTATTATTGCTTGGAGCCAATAATTTCTATTTCCTAGCTTTTGCCTCTGTGGCACATAAAATTAACAATCCAGTAAGTTAAGTTTTGCTTTAACTAGTTATTAAATGTTAGATGTGATAAGGTCTCATGTATTCACATAATCATGTGTCTGTATTGGATGCCATATGTTTTGTATAAATTTGTGAAACAACTTTATGTAAGACAACTACATTCTGGTTTGTCTGAAATGGTATCCTAAAATATATATTATCCAAAAATGACTGTGTTTACAGTATTTGAAAACATTTAATCTGAATGCGTTTTTCCCTTTTGAAATCTAAAATGGCAACAGAACAGGAAAACATGCTTTATAACCTGATGTACATTGTCTTCAAATATATATGTACATTCCCTTTCTGTATATCTACAATTTATTTTGCTTGCATAAGCAATACATGATAAGTTTTTCCTTTCAGTTTAGAATGTATGAAATAATTCATCATCCAGGATTGCGTCACAAGATATTCATGACTCCAGTAGCCCTTTATCCTTTACTCATGAAAAAAAAGGAAAAATGTAGCAGATTTCTGTCTAGTGGTATCATTTAACTTCTTTCCATATAAATAAACCCTTCAGGGAATGGAAACAAAGGAACAAATGTGCAAGCTTCAAAAGTGACACTGTTCATGTTCTATTAATATTAAATAAGAAGGGTGCCATCATATTTTATTTCTTCATTGGGATGCACAGGAGACATTTCTTCTGAGACAGGGTGATGTATAATTATATTAGCATCAAGAAAACATTGAAATGGTTGTAAATATACTTCTTTTCTTTTATTAATTTTTTTTGCAACAAATGAAGTTAACAAAGAAATAAAATATCTGGGGACACAATATATTTGTCTCTGTATATTTGAAAAGAAATAGCAGGACAGTTCCATGACAAAATGTTAGGGAAAGGAAACAAAGAAAATAAATATGTTTTTCTTCTGTTCTTTTAGCCAGTAGCTATCCTGCTCACTTTTTACTTTTGATGGCAATTCCAATCTCATCTGTCCTGTTGAAACTAAGAACATCCCACTAAGTAGGGATACCTAACAGTTTGGAGTGCGTTGTGTGTATGCTGTTATTAATCTTTGGCTTTACAGTTGAAATTACCTAAAATCAAAGCTGCACTATGGCATCATAGATTAAATGGAGAGGAAAGAGGCCTTGTATCTTTTTTTGCATTTGACCATCAAATGTAACACAATATTTTGCTCAAATATATACATTCTCCAAAAGATACTTTCATAGTCCTTTTTAACTACAAGAAGAGACAGTTCAAAAACTCATTAAGAAAGTCATAGCTATGTTAGAATAAAAAAATCTAAAATCTATAGTTTGATGCAAGCTTTATTGGGAACCATAAAAAAGGCCAAGGGCTCTTTGAGTTTTTTGGATATGTTCAAACAAGGAACTACAAAATCAGAAGATGGTGAAAAATCAACTTAGTCCACAAATTAAGCCATATGTATTAGCCATGAGGACAGCAGTTCAAAATGCATGCCACTGTGAAGATTTTAGTTTTAATGAACTGGAACTAAATGTTTTTAATTTTAACTCATATCCAGCATTCAGGAAAAGATAAACCTTTTTAGAGATCTGATTAGGCTTTTGTTACATCTAACTTCTTTTATTTCTTTTCCTTTATGATCTAGTTGCCTTCTTTTCCTATAAATTGCTCTTAACTTTCTCAAGGATAATATCATATAGTTCCTCCCTATACAAGAAATACAGAAATAATTTTTATCAAAGAGATAATTAGGTGAAAATTGGAAGCTCGTGCTTAACTCTCTTCACTCCATGTAAACCCTGCAACTTTTTTATAAATCTCATTGGAAGCAAAATTGGCTTATTATTTGTAGGATATCATTTCAGCAAAATCATGTTAAAAGCCATTGTTGTGATCTGAATATAATGTATCATAATATCTTTCCCTTTATATCAGTAACTATCTAATCCACCTAAACTGAATGTAATTAAACAATTGCTTTAACTAAAAGCAGAAACTGAAGCACTCTCAGACATCTCCATTTCTCAACCCCCACAGCCACTTGAAGTGACTTGCCTGTCACCTTCACTGTTGCCTACCTTGTAATACTGAAACTAAAAACATTCTGAGCCAATTATTTCTCTTCCTACAGTTGTGACCTATAAGACTGAAAGAAAAAAAAAATCAATTGTTGTGCATCACTAGAACTACGGCTGGTCCTGGGTCCACAAAAATGCCTTCATTTCACCTCCACTAAAAAAAAAAGGAAATGAATCTTTTGTGCATCTTTCTTCTCCATTGACTTCTCAGTGCTTTCTCTGGTCCTTTACTAAATGAAAGTAGCAAATAAAAGCAGTGTTTACTATGAAGCTGTTTGGTTTCCAGCTGCCATTCTTTCTGGATTACAAATCAAACCAAAAGCTGGGATGTTAGCATGGTATTATGGAAATTTGTCAGTAAGGTGCTTTTGCCAGTTCCTCTAACTCAGGGGTGTCAGGCCGGATGCATCATGACTAAACCATGCCCACCCCATTGCCGGCAATGGGAAAAAAGTTCTGATATGTTGCGTGATGTCACATGACATTGCGAATTTGACATGTCTGCTCTAACTGTACAGAGAGGGTAGAAACAGGAGAAGTGGGGAGAAGAGATGATTAGTTCAAAACAAATGAATACTTTCTAGGCTGCAATAACTAGAACTCATTGTAAGTGTACAACACCACCATTTCCATTCCGTTGGAATTACAAATTTCCTCTCTCCTTTCTACTTCACACAAAGAAGAAAAGAAAGGAAATTAAAAAACCAAGCAGCTTGACACAGTGGATGCCTGCTCATCTCCTTCCAAATAACAGAAACTAGAAAAAAAGCAGAACTCTTGTCAGTTTCATCATCTGCTAAATCAAACCAGAATTTCCCATAAGGAGTCAAAAAAGCAGCAGATATTCAGGATTACCTCCAAAAGGCAATGTTTCTCATTGAAAAAGAAGAGAGACAGAAATGGAGATGGGAATAAAGAGATAATAGGAAGGTAATATAGAGGGATCTAAATGATATAGATACAAAGATATATAAATATATATAGAATCATTAAATTGGACCATAGCTATCCCACAACAAAGTAGTCTGATTGATTAACTCATACTGTATACCATGGGATCACTGAGATTCAGATCTGCTTATAAACTAGTTCATTTACAAAGAAGCAACCTAGAACTATGATTGGTCCATTAATTGGAGAAAGAAGTGGCAAGAAGGTGACAAGCAACAGGGAGAAAGCAGAACTACTTAAATTGTTTTTTGCATCCATCATTACCAAAAGGGAAAAAACAGTCCAACCTATGAAAAACAGTACTGTAAAAAAGAGATTAGAAACAAAAGTTAAAAAAGGCAAGAAAATGGTAAGTGAGCACCTGTATACCCTAGACAAGTTCAAATCATCAGGACCAGATGGATTACACCCAAGGTTCTGAAGGAACTGGCAGATGTGATCTCAGAACCACTGATCTATATCTTTCAAAGATCCTGGAGCACTGGGGAACTAACAAAGGACTGGAAAAGAGCTGATGTAGTTCCCATCTTCAAAAAAGGAAAAAAAATAAATCCAGGAAACCACAGACCTATCAACCTGAATTCAATACATGGGAAGATTCTGGAAAAGAATCAGTGAACACCTAAGGGCAAACAAAGTCATTACCAAAAGCCAACATGTGTTTGTCAAAAACAGATCATCAGACAAATCTTATTGCATTCTTTGACCAAGTGACAAAATTAGTGGACCAGAGGAATGCTGTGGATATAATTTACTTGGACTTCAGTAAGGCATTTGATAAAGTAGACCACAACCTACTACTTGATAAGTTAGAAAAATGTGGGTTAGACAGGATCACTACCAGATGAATTCGTAGCTGGCTGACCGGTCATACTCAGCATGCGGTCCTCAATGGAACTGCATCTACATGTAGGGAAATATACAGTGGGGTGCCCCAGGGATCTTCTCTGGGCACAGTGCTCTTCAACATCTTCATCAATGATCTGGATGAGGAGATAGATGGGGAACTCATCAAATTTGCAGTTGACACCAAGCTGGCAGGAATAGCCAAAACTCCAGAAGATAGGCATAAGATACAGAAGGATCTTGACAGACTTGAACATTGAGCACTATATAAAAAAATGAAATTCAATGGTGAAAAACGTAAGGTTCTACATTTAGGCAAGAAAAACCAAATGCACAGATACAGTATAGTTGGTATTTTGCTCAATAGTAGTAACTGTGAAAGCGATCTTGGAGTCCTAGTGGACAATCACTTAAATATGAGCCAGCAGTGTGCTGCAGCTGCCAAAAAAGCCAGGCTGCATTAACAGAGGGATAGAGTCAAGATCACATGAAGTGTTAATACCACTTTATAACACCTTGGTAAGGTCACGCTTGGAATACTGCATCCAGTTTTGGTCACCAAAATGTAAAAAAGATGCTGCAACTCTAGAAAGAGTACAGAGAAGAGCAACAAAGATGATTAGTGTACTGGAGGCTAAAATATATAAAGAATGGTTGCTGGAATTGGGTATGTCTAGTTTAATGAAGAGAACAACTAGGGGTGACATGATAGCAGTATTTCAATATCTCAGAGGTTGCCACAAAGAAGAGTCAAGCTATACTCCAAAGCACCTGAAGGCAGGACAAGAAGCAATGGATGGAGACTAATCAAAGAGAGAAGCAACCTAGAACTAAGGAGAAATTCCCTGACAGAATAAATTAATCAATGGAACAACCTGCCTCCAGAAGTTGTGAATGCTCCAACACTGGATGTTTTTAAGAAGAGACTGGACAACCATTTGTCTGAAATTGTATAGGGTTTCCTTCCTGAGCAGCGGGTTGGATTAGAAGACCTCCAATGTCCCTTCCATCATCATCATCACCATCACCATCACCATCATCACTACCACCATCACTACCATCATCATCACCACAACCACCACCACCACCACCACCACCACATCATCATCATCATCATCATCATCATCATCATCATCATCATCATCATCATCATCATCATCATCATCATCATCATCATCATCATTATTATTATTATTATTATTATTATTATTATTAATTTCATTTGGATTTCACAAGCAGGTGAATCAAGGTATAATTCACTTTGTTTTTATTTGGTGTATTCACTTTTGGCCGTTCAGCATTTTATCTGTAGCTGTCTTCGCTGTGAACCCTATAACTGCTGGATTCAGTGAAATTGTCAGTTTCATCAAATCAGTTTGCTAATGCTGACATTTGATTAGCATTTTAAGCAGCCTCAACATTGCTGCTCTCGCTCGCTCTCTCCCTCTTTCTCTCTTTCTCCTTTTTTGTTTTTCTGAAATATCAGTAGAGAGATATTCTAGGAGAGATATTTCTTTATTGGAATAAAAAACTTTGTTTTCCTTAACTATCCCTGACGTTTCAAAGCTCAGACTAGCTACTTATTCCAGGGGCAGAACAACTACTTCCTTCAGAAACCAAGTGTGAGATGCATGAATAAAGATCTGGTTGTTCCATCAGCACAGCGAGATTTCTATTTTACCTGAAGGGAGGAGAAACAAGACTCTTAGTTATTCCCCTTTTGTTTTTCTCCCCATACAATAGTCATCTAAAGAAAGGAGCAACCAATACATTCTTAGGACCATTAATGTACACCATAGTTTGTATGTTTTTTATTATGTGCCATCAAGATGGTGTCAACTTTTAGCAATGGCATTGCTAGAAACTTGCTTCTCCAGCAACCCAGTACTTCCAGTCTTTCAGGGGTGCAAGCATTCACACTATAATTGAGTCCATCCATCTGGTTGTCCTTTTTATTTTTTTATTCATTTATTTTAGAATTTTTATGTCCATCCTCCTCCTCAAAGACTATGGATAGCATGTAATAATAATAATAATAATAATAATAATAATAATAATAATAATAATAATACAATACACTAAACAAATTCTTCTGTCCTTCCAACTTTCCCAGTGTTGTAGACTTGTCAAGAGAGTTTCATGTAATCTGTTCAAAATATGATAATTTAAGCTTAGTGTTTATGCTTTAAGTGAGAATTATGACTTGATTCATCCATTTGTTTGTTTACTTGGTTATCTATGATATGCACTCTACATAAGAATTCCCTTTAAAAGTATCCAGAAGCTTCAGCTGGAGCAGAGTGCAGATGCATGAAATATATTGGGTGCCCAAAAAGGGCACATATAACACCTTTACTCCATGAACTGCACTGGGTTCAATTCAAGTTGTTGGTCATCACCTATAATGGCCTACAGTGTAAACGGCCAGGCTGCTTATGGAACCGGCTTTGCTCCATCATGTCAGCCTATCCTACTTGATCAGGCAGGAAAAGTTGTCCCATCAGTTAAAAAATTCCAACTAGTGGGGTTTAGGAAAAGAGCCTTATCTGCTGTTGCTCTTTCCCAGGTAATACCCCCAGGTAATTCTCCCTGGGATAAGGCAGACCGCTACTCTTCTGGCCTTCCATAAAGGAGCCAAAACTTGGTTCTGCAGTTTTGAATGGGGACCACAAAGGATCATACAATCGTGGGACTGACTAATGCTATAAGAGCCCTCCCTCCATTTTTATTAAACAATTTTAATAGAGTTAAATTGCCTTCTTAGAATTTCTTGTCTCTTTGAAATTGTTATTTTTATAATCTTGTAAATTAATTTTTTTATAATATTAAATCAATTTTTATATTTTAATCTTATATCTTTTTAAAAATCTGATATTATATTATACGCCTTGGCAACCTGAAAGTTCTCCCCTGCCTTTTTAACTTTAATGATTTTACTCCTCTTTTAATTGCCTCTTATTTGAATATAAGATTCGTAGGGTTTTTATGTTTTAATTCTACACTGTTCAGAATCACTCTATGCGTGAGATGGCTGGTCTCCAAATTTGATAGATAAATACATAAACTAATTTTGTCATTCAATATGTGACAAAGTGAGAGCTTACAATCCAAATGGGATATATACATACAGTGCTAACACTCTATTTTAATATAAAATACAATTAATAGAATCTCTTTCATTTAACTATCTAGAATTTTAGCAAATTTTCTTCTGATGTGGAGATAAAGATCAACAATCAAATCGGATATTAAATATGTTTTGGGCAGTGTACATTGCTCATTATTTTGGGAAATATTCATAATAATTCACAATATAATAATTTTTTAGAATGAAATTTCTTTAGATTCTGGAAAAAAATCCTAAATCCACTTAACATCTGCATGAACAGTAGCTACCACAGAACTGTATCAGTGGACAATAATTAAATATTTGATGAAATAATTTTCAATATCACAGGATATATTAAATTAAGATATAATGTGTAGATGAGAATACTGGAAAAAAAATCACAATTTGCTTTACTTTTTCCTAAATGTAGATTAAAAATGTTTTGTTTCGCTATTGATATTAATATATATGTATTATAGTTTTGTAATGTTGTATCTCTTCATGTGGAGTTTAGATAATTTATAAATCATCGCCTATTATAATAGTACATACAGGATAATATTCGTGAAATAGTTATTGGGATTGTATGTAATGTGTACTATGTAATATTTTCCCAGTTAAATATTTTGCAAGAAAAAGGAAAAATCTATCTATGTATCTCCCTCCCCTGTCTCACACACACAGAGACACATACTTATTAGAATGAAAATCAGAGAGTAAGATTTCCAGTTGCTGTTGTTTGCAAGTATTGTGTCCAAAGTCCTATATACACATCTAAATTCTAACCTCATGAGGATGTTCAAGCACTTCTAATCCAAAATAATGGGAAAGATTATCAGATGCACTTGGTGTGAAATGAATAAAATGCAAAACAGGAAGCTGTGCTTTGAAAGCTTCTTGCCTGGAGAGAGAAATTCAAGAGCAGGCATATCTTCATTGTGGGATAGATTGGCACTAAGTTCTTTAATACAGGAATATTTAGGCAGGGCGATTCCAGTTGTATTAATTTAAATATAAAAAAAACATTTCAACACTAATAAAATAAGGACAATGGGCTTTAGAATCATTAATGTCACTTTTAGGTTAGTATTTCAGATGGTAATATTATGAAAGGCAATTTGTAAAAGCTTCAAGTATAATAGTTCATCACTATTTTTGTCAGCAAGATTATTGATTCCAAAGACTAAGCTTTATCATTTTGTACATTTTTACAGTTTTGGTGAATGCATGTATTAACTGTAACTGGATGCAGAGATATTCCAGTTCAGGGTTTTCTTATAAAAGAAGTATAGGTTAATAATGATACGTAACTGGATTTTGGTTCTATGGCCATTACTGAGATTCCAAGGCAAATGCATTGCATTGTTCATCAGTTAGCTCTAAAATGTGAAGCAATTTTAAAATAACTGGCAAATTCAATGCAAATATTTTGACAGGATTATTTAATATCACCTGTCCATAGCACTTTTATGACACTCTTTCTATGCAGTTGCAACATGAAATACTTAATGCAGTAATATGTATAAAACATGAAAGATAATTTGAAACCTTCCACTTACACAGTCTAGCACAGTGGTTCTCAACCTGTGGGTCGGGACCCCATTTGGGGTCGATCGACCATTTCACGGGGGTCACCAAGCAAGGCTGTCCACCATTTTTTTGTCCGCCATTTTTTTTGTCCGCCATTTTTTTCCCCCTTTTCCGGCGGGTGCCTTACCTCCCTTGGGCTGGGCCAGCTGGTGGTCGGCCTGCTCCATCTCTGCCGCTTGCCAGCTACGCCTCGGCCGGCGCAGGGGGCGGAACCACGCATGCGCGGCGCTCCCGGGCAGGGAAAGTCCTTGACTTACGACCGGTTGGGTAGTCCTCGACTTACGGCCGGTTTAGTCCTCAACTTACGACCAGTTTAGTCCTTGACTTACGACGGTTGGGGTCGCGGCATTAAAAAGGTTGAGAACCAGTGGTCTAGCAGAAGCTACTTGCTATATTTATTTTTACATTTAGAATCATCTGAGAAGACTGCAAATAATCTAAATATTAAAACAGTAACAATATAATAGTAAAAATAAAAGATAATAATGGTTTGCCTAATATTGAAAATGAAACAAAACTGAAGCTTAGTATGGCATTTAGTAGACTCTGTGTCTTTGTGTCTGAAAGAGTCATTTACATGCCAAGATCTAAATATAAGTGATGGGTATTTATATTTGTAAGTAATCTGTGAAAAAAGGCAAGTTTTTAAGATTTTAATTGTGAACCACCAGAGTCGTTTGCTCAGATGGGTGGCTATAAAAATCAAATAAATAAGTTTTCACTTTTATACTAAGTATAAATAAATAAATAATGACTCAGATTCAGAACTGTATCCTCAAAATGTCTGATAGTGTTCTCTCTTTCTCTTTCTCTATCCCATCCATCCCTCTATAATCCCTCCTTATTCTATTCAGAACTATGCTACTCCTTTCCTAAAAACTCAAACTTGAGAAATTATTTAGCTAAAACTAAGTTTGGAAAGGACAGAGATACTGCAGTAATATGCCTCTTCTGGCTATATTATTTGTTCTTACAGTAACAAATCATTGTATTCTCCCCTTAATATTAATAAATGTACCAGTCACAATAGTGGTTAATAGTCTTGATGATTACATTATGTCCAGTAACTGAGGCAGAATGCTTCTGCATTCCAGCTGCTAGTGGAAAATGATTGGGTAAGTATTTATTGCACTTATGCAATGCTTATGTGCTTCCCACTGGCATCTGGTTGAACACTTTGGGAACAGAATGCTGGATTAGATGAGCCTTTAATCTGATCCAGCAAGGCTCATTTTATGTTCCAACTTATTACAGAATAAATAGAACTCATTTTGCTATATTTACAGCATAAATTTCATCAATATCTGTTTCTGTTGCCAAACAACTCATATTCAAAGTTTTAGAATGGCCTGACAAAACAAAAAGAAGAGAAATGCTTTATGCTCCTAGCCATTGATGTCCCTGTTAATACATTTCAATTAAAATACTTTTCCTCTTAATAAAATTTCCATTTTATTATCTTCTTATTCCATCCTATTCTTCAATTCTCAGTCCACAAATAAAACATTAAGAGTGAAATGAAAGAATTATTGTCTTCCATTCTTTAACCAGCTCTTAATAAAGCCAAGCTGCTTCAGGGACACACTTCATTTTTATGGGATAAGTAGTTGTTATCATAATACATATGATATATTTGTATTTTCAGTTCTTTATATGGGCATATTAAAGTTTGAAGATGGAATTATCGTCAACTTACATATATACAGCACCTTTATGTCAAAATATTAGATTGAATCTTGATATTTTCCCCCAAAGATGGGATAATGAGAAATTCAAAGAAAACCTCCTTAGCATCATCCTAATTGTGATGTACATCTTGTAATAAGCAGTTCTAATTAGAAAACTGAATTCTTTGTGACAGATTTTAACTGTGGTTTTAAATAGAAATCTAATTACAATTGTATGTTTTGATATATCAAAAATAATTCTGATAATTTTATTAATTCATTCTTTGCAACAAGAATAAATTAGTAAAATATCACTGAGCTGCTTTGGAATATGGAGTAATCTTCATATAAGAGTTCTGTATCAAAATTCATAGAAATAAAGCATCTATTTCCAGAAATATTCTAAAAATTCATCTTCACTTTTATTATGGAAACAGACTCCTTTATAGACCAAAGTACAGAAATTGAGGCACTTTTCATATTTTTATTATATTTGCAAGTATAAAATTAAAATTGTTTAAATATTGCAACTTATCTGTTGGTTGCAATTTCAAGGTAAATATTAGAAAATGACCTACTTGACTTAGACAGAGTTTTATTTCCAGATTGTAAAAGAAATGTGCACAAATTTATATTCTATTTTCTGCAAAATGGCAAAGAATATAAAAATATCTTGTTTATCTACGGTCTAAGAAGATGAGCAATATTCATATTTTTATATACAGTGTTAGCAAAATGTGTACCATTTTGATACATGGCATATCCAGGAAGATAGACAATTAACAAAAACTCTTTGTACTACCACTGGAATCTCTAGCATACTTTCTTTTTATTTTTTTGCACATACCCAAAGTTATAATTTTAACAGACATAACAGATTTCTTATGGTAATAGAAATAGATCACATACAAATGCATATGCCCTATAATGTATACTCAGACATTAATTGTTGATAAGTAATTTCAATTTCATAATTTCAATTTATCTTATTATTTAATATTCAGCTAAAGACTACACTATTTTGCAACCAGAACTCATTATCTTATTTCACTATTGGCTGGACTATAGTGCTTTCATATTTAGAATATTTAGAAAGAAATGAGGTTTAGTTATAATTTAAATTCCCTGGGTCCAATATTACAATATTTCAATTGTTGCTCTAATTATATAAAAATCTAGATTGAGATTTCCAGTTTCAAAAACTATCCTGTGTTATTTCTTCTATAGTAGTTCTTCCCAAAGAAAATTCTTGTACGATCCTTTTAAATGATTCTGGGAAGTCTGGGAAAGTCTTTAGAAAACAATAAGCAAAGGCCACCGGGCATTCATTCATCAATATTCTATAAAGTCACTTGGATCAAGAGGATAGATTATTTGGAAATTCTACCCCCTGTAGTTAGACTCACTACATATTGTAACTCACATATATATTGCTATTATTTGTGCTCAGTCTTATCCTTCCTGGGGCGGAGGGCACATCAACGGCAATGGCACCAGGAAGGATAAGACTGACAAAGAGGGGAGAGAGTGAATCTGAGGACGAGTCAGCAGGTAGCCTAGCTGAGCGCAGACGGATGAGGCAGAGGGACAGGATGCGTCTATGCGTGCTCACATCCAGGCACGAAGGAAGATAAGAGGAAATGGGGCCCAGAGGGACAGATAGTGGAAGGCAAGAACAGCAGGTGGATCATTGGGGTAAGAAAGAGAAGGGGGGCAGCAGTGATAGTGCCTGATCTGAGCGCCCAGCCCAGAATGACCATGGGGAGACAGTCGGCAGATGCATCTAGGGCCACAGCATTAGGAAGGATAGGGTTGGCAAGGATGAGAGGGAGTGAATCCAGGAGCGAGCCAACAGATAGCCCAGCTGATTGTAGACAGACAGGACGGAGGAACAAGGCAGGGCTGTGTGCGCACACACCCGGATGTGAAGGGAAACTGGAGGAAACAGGACTCATAAGGACAAACAGTGGCAGACAGGAGCAACAGGAAGACAAATGGGATGGAAAAGAGGAGAACAGCAGTGGAAGGGCATCTGTGACACCAGATCTGAATGTGCGACCCAAAATGAGTACGGGAAAGCGGCTAGAAGGCATACTAACGACAACAATGCCAGGAAGGAGAAGATTGACAAGGATGGGAGGGGAAAAGGTGGTAGAATTGGAATGTAAAAAAGGGGAGGCGGGACAATTAAGGCAATTACGGTCAGTCAGGACAAATGGCCCTATCACACAGTCAATGAGTAAGCAACTAAGTTAGCAAGGCTTATAAGAGAATTCCCCCCTCCCAACACTTCACTCTGAAGACGCTGACAGTGGATCAGCGAAAGCTAAGTTTGTTTTAATATTATAAATAGTTGTTTTTATTGTTTAAATTTTTTTAGCAATAAACAGCTGATTTATATTTCTCCCGGAGTTCGAGGATTGTATACTATTGAACATATACAGTAATAGTATAAATACTATACTATACTATACTATACTATACTATACTATACTATACTATACTATACTATACTATACTATACTATACATAGTATTCTCTATGTGTGTATGTGAGTTTGTGTGTGTGTATGTTCAGTTTTATAGATTTTAGGTTAATTATTTTATGACGATTGATGGATTAAAAGTCATCAAGTGATATTGATTCTTAGCAACCCACATATTTTGTCTGACACGATCTGTCCCTAACCTGGTTTTTAAATCTCCCAAATGTGAATTTGATGTTATATTTTATTTGCATTTGAGAATGCTATATTACTGTCTGTGATTTTATTGTACTCTATCTTCTTTTATCCTGGGCATTGACTAAAGTAAAAAATGAGCTGAAGTGGATCAGTGAGCTGCTAGTCCCAATGAAGCCTGATGATATCTTGCCAAGTGAACCATTGAGCCTATAAACTTTAAATTCATTTTAATGCATTTTTGGATGATATAGCATTAAGGTTACCATATTTCAGCTTTCAGAAAAGAGGATACTTTGTTGAACTGTGGCCTGTAAAGTGATTTTTTTTGTTAGCTATTGTTAGTTAATTCATTTTGCTCTACCAATGGCTCATTAAATCTATTATGGTTCCTTTGATCACTCCCACTAGAGTGGTCTTGGAACACTGTTTCAAAATCAAAAGTTTCTGCCACTCATAAACAAGGGTTTATCACTGAACTAGTGCCTTTAGTATAAAATCAGAACTATTTCCAATTTTAACATTTGTCACGTAATATACATTATTGATATGACTAATAAAGTATAAAAGGAACACATACAGTCAAAGCATGTTCCCCCCCGTTTTGAATAAATTGTATGAAGAAAAAGGAGAAACGGTCATGGTAGCATAAAATACACTTGCTTACAAAAGAAGCACAGTTCTTTTGCAAGATCATTTTTCAGATCAATATTTTTTCCAGTGGCCCATTGTTAATCATGTGAAACAGGATAATGTACTGGGTGAGTTGTTCCTGGTTCATTGCAAATCCTTTCTCTGCTCCACCAATTTGTCAGCCAGGCTATTTTTTTTAATGCATTCTTCTGGAAGACCTATAGAAATATGTACAGAAACAGTCAGAGTAATTGAGCGGCACCACATTAGTGACCTATCAACCAACGTGAAAGTTGGTTAAATCCCCCATTTTGTGTAGCCACCCTCATTTTTTCAAGTTCACCCTACCATTAAGGAGAGCAATTTGTGACTTTTTTTTCCTACTGGCTGATGGCTTATATAAAATGACAGCATCACTTACAAGCTTGTAACCAAGAGGAACAAATTCAGCATACCTTTCTGCTCACACATTGAAAGAATGTACATTAACCCAGTCATGAAGAAGAACCTACCACAATGGCTAATCTGTCAGAAAAGTATAAAACAGTTCAATAAATATTTGTTAACTGTCAGAAGCTAAAGGTTGAAATTGTACAGAAGTATCTTTTGTAGAGAAAAGTGCACACTTGAGATTTAAGTTTTTATCTTTTGCAAGTTTTTTTCTGAAAGTTGATAGGTTTGCTTGAGGAGAACAAGTGACTGAAGACACTTTTTAATAATTTTCAAGAAGATTGATTGCTTTGTTTGTTTAAATTATTCTGTCTTACAAGGTATAAATCCTGCCAAAGCTACCTTCTACGTAAAAAAAATCATAACATAATATATAAATAATTACAATTAGACAATTTCAAAGAATAGCAATAAATTCCCATTGGAAGCATGTGTGTCCAGCCTCTAGCAGAACCCATCTATTTTATTTTCAATTGGCACTCTGCATTATAATAATGATAAAGTTGGAAGGGACCTTGGAGGTCATCTAGTCCAACCCCCTGCTCAGGCAGGAAACCCTATACCATTTTGGACAAATTGCTGTCCAGTTTCTTCTTAAAAACTTCCAGTGTTGGTGCATTCACCGCTTCTGGAGGCAGGTTGTTCCACTGGTTAATAGTTCTAACTGTCAGAAAGTTTCTCCTTAGTTCTAGGTTGCTTCTCTCTTTGGTTAGCTTCCACCCGTTGCTCCTTGTCCTGCCTTCAGGCACTTTGGAAAATTCATATCTGCAATTGGAATAATGCTTGGTCTTTTTGTCAGGCTTTGAGAAACTTCTGCTCAGTGTAAGTGCTCTGGATGAGACGCACTGGAGAAGACCGCCTTTATCCATAGGAATGTTTTATTATTATACAACTACTGTATACATTTCAAAATCCCATTCAATGTTCAAGAAGCAGTCCTTATTCTAATAATCTTAAAATGGTGGCAACATTTGCCATAGAGCTCAACTCTGAGGTAGGACCTTTCCTCAAAGAAACTAAAGTGCAAGAACCATCATTGCAGAGCTCTATTAAAGAATCACTGCTATTGGAGGCTGCCATTCAGGTTTTGCTGCACATGAACATTATGCAGAGTGGTTACTATGCCAGCAAGACAATCCAAATCCATCTTCTCACAAAGAAATTGGTATTAAAAGATACAGTCCAAATAGATTGAACGATGAATTGATTTTTATATCCAGCTTTCTTGTTCCTATAACACTTGTAAGTTTTTTGCATGGATATTAAATCAGTCTCTTTAAGCTACCAATGAATATAATGCAGTAATGTTTTCTACAAACAAAGTAATTATATATGTTGCTTAAAGTCATCTATTCAGCAAGAACTAGTGACCAATTTTATGCATATGTGTGTGTTTGTGTGTGAGAGTATATACTCTTGTCCAACAACCCAAGAGACGGCTCTACACAGGGACATCATCAGATGGTCAACACAGAAATCAGATTGACCATGTGCTCTGCAGCCAAAGATGGGGAAGCTCTATACAGTCAGTAAAAACAAGACCAGGAGCTGACTGTGGCTCAGATCATGAGCTTCTCGTTGCAAAATTTAGGCTTAAATTGAAGAAAGTAGGGAAAAGGACTAGGCCACTCAGGTATGAACTAAATCATATTCCTGATGAATATACAGTAGAGGTGACAAATAGATTTAAGGAATTAGATCTGATAGACAGAGAGCCTGAAGAACTATGGATGGAGGTTCACAACATTGTACAAGAGGTAGCAACTAAAATCATACCAAAGAAAAAGAAATGCAAGAAAGCAAAATGGCTGTCTGAGGAAGCTTTGCAAATAGCTGAGGAAAGAAGGGAAATGAAAGGCAAAGGAGAAAGAGAAAGATACACCCAATTGAATGAAGAATTCCAGAGAATAGCTAGAAGAGATAAGAATACCTTCTTAAATGAACAGTGCAAAGAAATAGAAGAAAACAACAGAATAGGGAGGACCAGAGATCTCTTCAAGAAAATTGGAGATATGAAGGGAACGTTTCATGCAAAGATGGGCATGATAAAGGACCAAAATGGCAAGGACCTAACAGAGGCAGAAGAGATTAAGAAGAGTGGCAAAACTACACAGAAGAACTATACAAGAACGAGCTTAACATTCCAGATAACTACGATGGGGTGGTCATTGACTTTGAGCCAGACATCCTAGAATGTGAAGTGAAATGGGCCTTAGGAAATCTGAGCAACAACAAAGCTAGTGGAGGTGACAGTATTCCAGCTGAGCTATTCAAAATCTTAAAAGACGATGCAGTATAAAAGTGCTACACTCAATTTGCCAGCAAATTTGGAAAACTCAACAGTGGCCACAGGATTGGAAAAGGTCGGTTTACATTCCAATTCCAAAGAAAGGCAATGGCAAAGAATGTTCAAACTATCGCACCATTGCATTCATTTCACATGCTAGTAAAGTTATACTTAAAATCCTACAAGCTAGACTCCAGCAGTATGTGGATCGAGAACTACCAGAAGTAAGGCAGGATTTTGAAGAGGCAGAGGAACTAGAGATCAAATTGCCAATATTCGCTGGATCATGGAGAAAGCTAGGGAGTTCCAGAAAAACATCTACTTCTGCTTCATTGACTATGCTAAAGCCTTTGATTGTATGGATCACAACAAATAGTAGCAAGTTCTTAAAAAGATGGGAGTACCAGATCATCTGATTTATCTTTTGAGAAACCTATATGCGGGTCAAGAAGCAACAGTGAGAACTGGACACGGAACCACTGATTGGTTCAAAATTGGGAAAGGAGTCCGGCAAGGCTGTATTCTGTCACCCTGCCTATTTAACTTATATGCAGAGCACATCATGAGAAAGGCAGGGCTGAATGAATCAAAAGTTGGAATTAAGATTGCCGGAAGAAATATCAACAACCTAAGATATGCAGATGATAGCACTCTAACAGCAGAAAGTGAAGAGGAACTAAAGAGCCTCTTGATGCGGGTGAAGAAGGAGAGTGCAAAAGTTGCCTTGAAAATCAACATTAAGAAAACCAAAATCATGGCATCCGGCCCTCTCAATTCCTGGCAAATAGATGGGGAAGAAATGTGGTAGTGACAGATTTTATTTTCCTGGGCTCCACCGCAGATGGGGACTGCAGCCAAGAAATTAAAAGATGCTTGCTCCTGGAGAGGAAAGCTATGGCAAATCTAGACAGCATACTAAAAAGCAGAGACATCACCCTGCCAACAAAAGTGCATATAGTCAAGGCCATGGTTTTCCCAGTTGCAATGTATGGATGTGAAAGTTGGACCATAAGAAAGGCTGAGCGCAAAAGAATTGAGGCCTTTGAACTATGGTGCTGGAGAAGACTCCTGCGAGTCCCTTGGACTGCAAGTCGTTCAAATCGGTCAGTCCTAGAAGAGATCAACTCCGACTTCTCTTTAGAAAGCCAGATCCTGAAGTTGAAACTCAAATACTTTGGCCACTTAATGAGAAGGAAGGACTCACTGGAGAAGGGCCTAATGCTGGGAAAGATTGAGGGCAATAGAAGAAGGGGACGACAGAGAATGAGGTGGCATGGAGTCACTGAAGCAGTAGGCGTGAGCTTAAATGGACTCCAGAAGATGGTAGAGGACAGGAAGACTTGGAGGAAAATTGTCCATGGGATTGCGTTGGGTTGGACACGACTTTGCAATTAACAACAACAACAACAAATGTTGAAATATCTTGTCTGTTCTACTTGTTATACTTCCCCAAGGTACTTCCATTGTCACAAGGAACCTTTTTTTTTCTTGGAGAATGTAATGCTACAAATTCAAGAGTCCTAATAAATTATTACCCTGTGAAGAAGCATTATTAAAAAGCACTAGACTGTAAAATCCATCTTGATGACATTGGAATTAAGTAGTTGTATAATGTTCTAAAGCAGAATTGGATTTAATGTACCTAATTATAGGATGCAAAATTAAGTCTAACAAATATTTTGAGTTGTAGTTTAAAATGACCATTCTATACATGATAAGAACTGTTTTTCCTCACATTGTTTCTTACTTGAAGATGGTTTCATCAATATTGAATTTTTCAAATTAATACATAGGTCCAAATGCCATTGATACATAATTGTCAGAGACTTATTTACTACAATGAATTGCTTCTCCTGCAAGTAATACCAGAAAAATATCACAGATAAAAACTAGGGATAAATATCTACATGTTGCTGCTTCATTAATTTGATTCAAGTCAGATTTTTAAATCAATTTTAAAAAGTTTGTGCACATGTGTGTACATATCTGATTCATCCAAACCAATTTGTCAGCATTCAATTTAATTCAATTTTTATGTATTTTAGTGTTGATTTGATGTGGAAATTCTATCAGATTTTTTAAAAATCAAGTTTCTAAACAGAAGATTCCTATTACCTTACTCTTTAATAGTTGGTCAATAGATTCTTATCTTTCCCACTGCAGTATGCTACTATCATACTTTATTTATTTCCTGGTATCACCAGTTTTTGACATTTTCTCCTATTATGGAAACACATTATTTATCTCATGAAAATAGGAACTGAATACCTCTGCACTATTTTATGTGCAACAATTAATTATAGCATGTATTTAAAATTTTAATTTTGGAGACTGGAAAATAATATATGCAATATATTACTTCCACCATGGAATGTGTGATGCTATGGAAGAATATAGAAATCCACAGGATCTTTTAAAAATGGGTATTCTATGTAGAGGTTGCCAATATCCAGATAACCATTATTCAACAGCAAAACATTACAACTTTTTTTTATCTCTTTGCTGATATTTGGATCTTGGCAGCCCAAATATGTAACTCTAGCAAAATCAACCTTAGCAAAATCCTCAACCTGAATACATGATTAAAACCATTAAACAAAACCCACTTGCATAAAACAACCAAGGGTTAACTTGGAAATATAAAGAAATAGATTTTTTACACACACACATGCCTCTTTGCACATGCCAGTACACTTTAAAAACTGTCATAATCTGGTAATTATTTGTCTGGTATGTGCTTTTGCACCAAATTAATATGATTTCTCCATAGATTGGAAGATGGGGTAGACCACAAAAAATTACTACAATAAAGGACAGGGTTTAAATGATATTACAGGGACATTAACTAAACATTTCAACTCTGAGATCATTCGATCTGTGAATTGGATACTGAATCCAAACCACTGCTTGAATTCAGGACCTATCCTAATGGGATTCTGATTCTGTAAGTCCATTTGTTCTTATAGTATGTACTTATAGTATAGCCATTATTCTTTTGTCATCTCTCCTTCTGTTTCCTTATTCTATTTAGTTTCTTATAGTTCCCATTTTCCCCCATTTATTCTGATATGAATTTCAGCTGCAGCAGTACAGCTGTTAAATTCAAACTAATTCATATTGCTTGGAAAGTAAAGTGAAACACTGAGTCTATCTTAGTACAAAATCACTTCGGGGTACAAAACAGTTTTGAAGCAAGATGAGATGTACGTATATGTACCAGAACATCAGCAAACAGAAACCTACATAGAAGTTGCTCAGAGATGTATTATTTGACAGAATCACAGACACTATATAGTACTTATTCAGTAGAAATTAATTCTCCTTTTATCAACAAATATGTTTGAAGAATCTGCAAATTTAGACATATGAAACACTGATGATTTCTTAAACTGCCCATACATGATACCAATATTTTCTCTTCATGAATCCAGTCCCCCCACCAAAAATGAATATGATTGAAGTAGATGATAAATTAGTAATGTATTTTGCTTAACTATTAATTAAAGAAGACCAAAGTAATGATAACAGGTAGATCAACCAGCTTTAGAATTGACAATGAAGATAGGAAAGTGATGGACAGCTAGTGCCTTTTATGATCAACCATCAACTGTAAAGGAAGAAGCAATCAAGAAATATACCACAGTCTAGCACATGGTAGAACACCATGAAGGCCTTGGAAAAGGCATTAAAATACTGTGATGTATATATACCTGTAGCAATCAGAATTGTGCAAGCTGGACTTCCGGTGTGCAGGCGACCTCGTTGGACACAGCTGATCGCTGTCTCCCGCCTGTTTTCGTGTAAAAGCCGTTTTGACAGCAAGCATCAGCTGTCAAACGGTTTGATACCTTTCCCCCGGGCATAAGGGGATCGGTGAGCTGCCCGGGGTAGGAGTTGAGTTCCCGAGTCGTCCTATGTGGACGATGTAGGTTAGAACTCCTCCGGAGCCCCGAGGATTCTCCGTGATCCAGGACGCCTTTGCCTCGGCGAAGCTAGAAGCCGCCGCCACCGCTGCAACTTGAAGTGAACTGTGNCACTTAGAGAGGGCTGTAAAACACTGTGGAGCTGTATATAAGTCTAAGTGCTATTGCTATTAGATGTAACTAAAGAAAAAAATGCACAAATCGAGGTACCAAATGACAAACCTAAGATTTTCCTATATGTCAATTAAGCAGACAACTTGGTTCAAAGCTGATTGGCAACCTCTTAAATAGGAAATGCATTGACAAGCAGGGAGAAGTCCAAATGTGCCATTGTGTGTATTGTTTGTTCTAAACAAAAGGGAGAAATAGAAAGAAAAAGAATCTTTAGTGTATATAATAAATTGATTAATAATGTAGCCACAGCGTGCAGAGAATGACTCCTGGAATTCCTTCCAACTTCTTACCAAGAGCCAAGGTGCACCTGTGTTTTCTTGTTTCTAAAGAAGTGATGTTTCTAGGTTTAAATTTTTGCTTTCATTCATGTTGCACCGAGAGTGCTGGGAAGGGCTGTGTAGGCTGCATGTGCTCCATTCTGAATGAGGTGACTGGGAGGGGTTAGGACTTAGAATAGATAAATCACTAACATTCTGAGCCACTGACCAATATAGGGATCCACTGGTGTGTTTTTTTTCTTTGTAGCCCTCTCCCCGATCTTTTTCTTTTGCTGGCTTCTCCCTATTTTTGTCAAGGTTCCGACAGATAGAGACAAATAAAAAAGAACTCCGAGGCTTGCAAGTTCCTCAAAGAACATGTTTATTGATACAAAGTATTGGCATGTCAAAAGTGAAACCAAGTCTGACTTCCGGTGTGCAGGCGACCTCGTCGGACACAGCTGATCGCTGTCTCCCGCCTGTTTTCGTGTAAAAGCCGTTTTGACAGCAAGCATCAGCTGTCAAACGGTTTGATACCTTTCCCCCGGGCATAAGGGGATCGGTGAGCTGCCCGGGGTAGGAGTTGAGTTCCCGAGTCGTCCTATGTGAACGATGTAGGTTAGAACTCCTCCGGAGCCCCGAGGATTCTCCGCGATCCAGGACGCCTTCGCCTTGGCGAAGCTAGAAGCCGCCGCCACCGCTGCAACTTGAAGTGAACTGTGAGTTATTATAAGCACACAAACCGACCCTGGAAGTTTGGTTTCTATTTTGGATTATACTCTAATTTTGGATGTTTTGATCTTCTCTTCACTTGGGGAGGACTGAGTGAAAGTGAACTTAAAATGGCGATGGATTGATACTTTTTAGCAAGAAGAAGTGAAAGTGATTCGCATTTCCGGTCTGGAACTTTTGTTACTTTTAGCAACCTTACTACTTGTGGTGGATTATTTGTTTAAAAGACTTTTATATTGACTGAAATTTAAAATTGTAACATGGCTTTGAGAAGAGTGGCACCCGCAACTCTAAAGTCAATTACATCTTCGACTTCACAGTCGCCTCAAACAACTTCTAAGTCGTCTTCACACCCGCCATCTCCGCCATCTTCTTCACCCCCACCGCCTTCTGGTAAAGAATTACAGGACTTAATGACTGATAGTATTAAGCAATTGACTGAGATGATACAAAAGATGAATGTTAAAATGGAAGATAACTTTGATCAAG
>NW_015387138.1:468081-472266 GCF_001527695.2 Protobothrops mucrosquamatus
TACAATGGGAGACTGGAGATTGAAAGTTTCCTATCTTGCTGAAATGGCAAAGATTTCGGCTTTTTTGAAAAGCCACTCGAATGAACAATTTTTATCAATATGGAGAAGATGGGTTGTTTATATTCAGAAGAAACATGGTGTGGTAGAATATAATTTAGGTTTCTAGATTTTCTTTTTGTACTTTAATTGTGGAGTATAATGTGCTAGAATAGAATTCAGGTTTTTTTTAGATTTTTCTTTATTATGACTTTGTTTATTTTATTTTTTTTTCTTTTTTTTTATTTTCTTGTGTATTAAGGTATATTGCAGAGTTAGAGATATTAGTATATGTTTACTTTTATATGAATATTATCCTGGGATTTGGTTTGGGAAGTCGAGGGGGGTGGGGGGCTTATAATTCTTATTGTGTTTACTTATGTTTAATTGTTTTTTATTGTAAAACAATAAAACTTTTTTTGGAAAAAGAAAAAAAAAGAATTGTGCAAGCTATGGTATTTCCTATGACAGACTATGAAAGTAAAAGTTGAACTTTAAGGAAACAAAATAGGAAGAGTATTGACACCTTTCACCATTGATGAAGGCCCATAAGAATCCCATGGACAGCCAAGAAAGCTACCTGATAGATTTCTAAACAGATCAACCCAGAGTTCTCAGTCAAGGCACAAATGACAGGTCAAATTATTCCACCTCAGACATATGATGTGAAAAATTAGCTTTCTGGAAAAAAGGCTCAAAAGTAGAAGGAAAGTAAAGAAGAGGATGACCAGCAGCAAGGTGGATGAATTTATAGTGGTGATAAGTGCAGTATTAGAAGTCTTGAAACAACAGGTTAGGGATAGATTATCATGGAAAAAAATCTGTCTACTGTATGTGGTTGCCATGAATTGAAAACTATTTGATGACACAGGTGACACAGTATTGAATAACCGGAGGTTGTATAAATAGTTATAGAAGTACATACCGAGAAGGTCAGATAAATAGAAATATTAACATAATAGAAAATCAATCTTATTATATATAATATAGATAGGCAAATTTAGAGAGAAGAATTACTCGGACATTACCCCTGAATTGTATCTGAAGAGGGATGAGAGAGAAGAAAGGAGAGAAGAGAGAGAAGAGAGTAAAGGAGAGGGGAAGGAAGTAGGAAGATTGGAGGAGAAGAGGATGAGAAGTGGGGAGAAATGGGAGGGGAGTTGTGAAGGAAAGAGGAGAGGAAGAAGAAGGAAGTAGGGAAGAAAGAAAAGAAAGGGAGAAAGAAGGTAGAGAAGAGTGAAGAAAGAGTAGGAGTGTGGATACAGTGAAAAGGGAAATGGGCAAGCAACACCAACATTTATGTGTATGTATTTATTTTATTTTATTAAGAGTATATGATAGATTAGAATGTAAAAAGAATATATGTTAACACATGATAAAATATTGCGGTATATTTGTTGATATGTATGGGGGAAAGTTGGGAAAAATAAAAAAGTTCTTCAAAAAAAAAAGAAAACTATTTGATGACACATAATTAAACAATTTTAAACAAGTGTCCTATGTACATTTGAAAGCAAAAGAAGAGGTGTTTCTACTGGTTTTGTTTTGGTAATTCTTACAGAGTGCTTCTGAAGGCAATGTGGTGATCTTTGGAGTGATTTCTGAAAGAACATGGGACTATAGAAGTAAAAAGGTTTACAGATTGGCTATTTTTGTATTTATATTTGTAATTTTGTGTTATTATATTGGCTACTTACCCATTGGCTATTTTTAGTGGAATCATGGCAGAGAGAATGCTTTCTAAGGAGGCTTAGTGGGTCAGGTTGCTATTTGGCCCAGATGATTGGTACCTTCTACTGGGCCACCTGGCCATCTGGCAGCCTAAATCAAGGGTGTCTAAGCTGGCTTTGAAGATCAGGTCTGAGAAGATTATGCTCAGTGATGGCACTCAGTGATTATTACAAAAAAAGATGCTGAGACTCTAAAAAGTGTACAGAAAGAGCAACAAAGATGATAAGGCTAAATCATATGATGAATAGTTGACAGAGCTAGGTATGCCTAGCCTATCAAAGAGAAGGATTAAGGGGGGCGGGGCCAGCTGCCAAGAAGAATGGGTGTGTTGGATGACTTTCCGGAGCGTCTACCCCCGTTTCCGACTGCTTGACAGATCTTTTGGGGTCCCCAGTTCCCTGGAGGGGGACCGGGAATAACAAGGTGTCTTGGGGAATGGTTCCAGATGGCAGTCAGGATTTGCGAACCCGGGAGAAGCCTTGACAAGTCAAGCGGAGGAAGGAATCGGCCGACAATGGTGGCTGCGAAGGAATGACAGCTGTCAGCGGGCCGAATAGCTGGACGGCGATGTGACAATTCCAGTCAAAATTATTTGAGCAGTGATGCTGGACAGAAGGGATCCGGTGAAGAGCGCTCCAGAGGATTTCGATAGAAATTTGACGTTTTCAATTGCCCACAAGAGGAGAGGAGGGATTTCCCCTCATTTCTGGAATAGCGGCAAAAAGGAAAGCTTGGGCTTAAAGGCCTTGCCTACATTTCTACTACGTTGGTTGGACTTACAGAGAAGAGAAGAGGAGTCTCTTTCTTCTTTCTTTATTCCAAGGAAGGAAAGTTTAACTTTGGAAGGCAAGCTCACTTTAAGGCTTAGAGTGAGTGTTGGGAAGGAGGTTGACATCTTGAAATGAACAGGCAGATCGCATGTTAGAGATAAAGTCACAGTGACACCTGCTGGCTAAACTGAGAATTGCCACAAGAGGGGAAAAATAACTAATAATAAGGGAAAGTGACTGTTTAGTGTATCCGGTCTTGTCTGTAAATATTAAGTAGATATATGAATAGTAATTTTTGACTCTTAGTGATCACTCTGATATTCTGGAAAATATTATAAAAATTATAAATAAGTGGGAAGGTTGGTTTGGAGAGTTGAAAAAAATGTCTAGTATCCCAATCTTACAAGGGTTGGAATAGGGAGAAAACAGACATCACAGACTACATTGCTGGAACCGAGCCCTGCCAGGCAAAGATCGCTAGAAGAAATGGCACAAAAAGATAGGGCAAACTCATTTAGAGACTTGCAACAAATGTTGCAAACAATGCAAGAGTTAATGTGCAAGAATCATGAAGATTTAAAAAAAGAAATAGAGGAAGTAAGGAATGACACAGGGGAACTTAAGGATAAAATTAAGTCAATGGATGGGAAACTTGAATCTTTTCACCAGCAGATCATGAAAAATGAACAAAAACTATCAGAAATGGAGGAAAGGATGGACAAAGAGGAGCAGAGAGTAGAGGAAATGAATGAAAGATTAGTTCAGGCTAATAAAGAACTAGAAGCTACAGTTATTTCCCTGGAACTTGAAAAGGCAGCCCATTATTTACGGTTCCAAAATGTAGGTGAGATGAAAGGTGAAGATCTGCCAGTAATAATGTCAGACATACTAGCGGGGGCTCTGGGGTCCAGCAGAGAGAAGATGGCCAATGAGATAGATGAGACCTACAGAATCCACACGAACTATGCAAGGCGGCACAATCTTCCTAGAGAAGTGCACATAAGATTTATTAAAAAATCAATTAGAGATGAAATTCTCTTCAGATTTAGAGACGACTCATTGGGATACTGAGGTAAACAGCTAATTGTACTTAAACAAGTACCCAAAAGAGTGAGGGACTTGAGAAGGCCCTACCAACAAATAACTTTCAAACTGATGAAGAAAAATATTAACTTTAGATGGTTGACCCCGAAAGGGATTCTGGTTACATGGCAAGACAAAAAGTTACGCTTAGACTCAATAGATAAAGCAGAGGAATTCTATAGGAAAAATTTTGGTAGTGAGGAAGATCTAGTTGAAAGAGAGGCAAGAGAGGAGGGAGAGATTCTAGCTCAAGCCACCGAATCTAAAGGTAAACGAGTCGAGTTCAGAGAGGATATTGATAATGGGAAAAATGAAGGGAACTATGAGGAGAATAGACTTAAAGAAATTAAAGAGGCTAGCCCAACAAGACAGTTAGTGGAAAGAGGAAGGGATTTACAAACTCAAGAGTCTAGACCGGCAATAGTAACCAGATCTAAACATAGATAAGGAGGAGAAAAAAGGTGTTGAATCCATATCCATCAATGTTAATGGCCTCAACTCTCCAAGAAAAAGGAAAAAGTTCTTAAATAAGCTTAACAATATGAACTTACATATAATTATGCTA
>NW_015387138.1:472554-519839 GCF_001527695.2 Protobothrops mucrosquamatus
GGAGATTATAACGCAATTGTGGATAGAAACCTAGATTATAAATGTGGAAAGAGTAGAAAAAGAACCAGAGGAACAATACCTGATACATTCCTAAAAATGGTAGATGAGCTCAATATTCAGGATTCTTGGAGAGAGAGGAATTTAGGGAAAAAACAGTTTACATTCTACTCTGGACGTCATCAATCATGGTCCAGAATCGATATGGTGTGGATGTCAGCAGACTTAAATTCAGAGGTAGAGGAGATTGTAATTGATACGAACTCATGGGCTGACCATAATCCGATTAGAATTAGATAGAAAGTGCAAAAAAATACGAGGAGATGGACCCTGAAAAGGGCAATCCTAAAACATAAAGAATTTAAATTGAAATTGGAAGAACAAATGGACCTGTTTTTTAAGACAAATAAAAAGGAAGATACGAATTGCCAAAACGTATGGGATACAGCCAAAGCCTATATGAGAGGCGTTGCAATTTCTTACATGGCTAGGGAACATAAAATCAAAACACAATGGCAAAGACATTTAGAAGAAGAACTAAGTAGAGCTGAGGAAAACTTACAAAAGGATCCACAAAGACGCGACTTGAAGTAACAGATAGATTTAATTAAGCATAAGATGAACATTATTGGGAAGGAAGAATTAGGACAGCAGATAAAACGTACTAAACAAAATTTCTTCGAAAATGCCAATAAACCAGGGAGATGGCTGGCTTATAAAATTAAAAAACATAATAATAAGCAGAGAATTACTAAACTTTATAATGCAGAAGGCGATATGGTGTACCAGAATGAGGGAAAGAAATTAGTGGCATATGAATTCTACAAGAATTGGTACAAAGATGATGAATGGAGAAACAATTATGATATTGTACAGTATTTACAATCAGCTGACATACTGAAAGTGCCAGAAGAATTTAGAACTCTGTTGAACAAAGAGATAACACCTTCAGAACTCTTGGAGGCAATTAAGAAACAAAATAATAATAAACCACCTGGGCCAGATGGTATACCTGTAGAAATGTATAAAATTGCACAAAAATCTTTAAGCCCAATGTTGTTGGATCTATTCAATGAGGTCCTAACCAAAGCTAAAATACCAGCCTCATGGGAAGAAGCCCTTCTCACTTTGATTCCTAAGGAAAATTCAGACTTGGTGCATATTAAGAACTATAGACCTATTTCTCTATTAAATTCGGGTTATAAGATCTTCATGGCTATAATGGCACAAAGGCTTGAAAGATTCCTAGCAGATTTTATTCATTCTGATCAAAATGGCTTTCTATCCAAAAGATACATAAGAAATAATGTCAGGATTGTTTTGGACATATTGGAGTATTATGAAGTGCACAATGAAAAGCAAATGAATTTAATTTTCCTCGACGCACAAAAAGCATTCGACAATGTGAAATGGGATTTTATGTTCAATCAATTATTGTATATGGATTTTGGGGAAATTTTTTTAAATATGTTCAAATCAGTTTATTCTAAACAGGAAGCAAAAGTAGTAATTAATGGAGAAATGACCGACAGCTTCCAAATTCAAAAAGGCACAAGGCAAGGTTGTCCGTTATCATCACTGTTGTTCATATCATCTCTCGAGGTATTAATTAGAGTAATTCGGCAAGATGAACAGATTAAAGGTTTAGAGATCAAGAGAGAAATGTTTAAAACACAAGCTTTTGCAGACGATTTAGTTTTTATAATTGAAGAACCACTACAATCAGGGTCAAGATTGATGGAAACACTGAGCAAATATGGGGAAATAGCAGGTCTGAAGATAAATAAAGAAAAAACTAAAATGCTCGTCAAAAATATGACCAAAATACAGAAAAATGAACTGGTTGACAGAATAGGTATTCAAATCGTGAACAAAATAAGTTATCTGGGGATACAATTAACTGCTAGATGGGTTACACTCAAAAGAGACAACTATGATAAGTTAATTGAACAGATTAAAAAGGATTTAGACATTTGGACCAACTTACAGCTCTCCTTCATGGGCAGAATCGCTGTAATCAAAATGAATGTGCTACCGAAAATTTTATTTTTGTTCCAATGTATACCCATAAAACTGGACAATAATTTTTTTCAAAACTTTAACAAAATTATACTCAAATTCATCTGGCGAGGAAAAAGAGCAAGGATCAAATTAAAATTACTGCAGGATTCAAAGGACAGGGGGGGACTAAGCCTCCCTGACCTGGAAAAATATTATCAGGCCATAGTATTATTATCAGTAAGGTATTGGATATTATTAAAGAATAGAAGACCATTATGTTTGGAAGGTCATGACCTACAAATAGGTTGGCATGCTATGTTGTGGGATCATAAATATAAGACACATAAATATTTCCGAAGGCACTATATCAGACAAGCTTTAATTGATGTATGGGTTAAAATCTGGTAACCAAATTATACCAAAGTTCCCAGTTCGATCTCATTGTTAGAAATGCATGTGCACCCAAAGTTTATCCAACTGGGAAAGATTATAACATATAAAAATATCCTAGACGAGAGAGGGGAATTGAAACCCAGGAAAATTCTTCAAGATGAAGGGATAGAATTAGAATGGTGGGCATACCTTCAATTACAGGTGAGATATTGGAAAGATAAAAAAGAGTTAGGTATAAAATTAGAACCGATTGGGCTGGACAAAATATTATTAGGCACGGAGGATAAAATGATTAAAAAATTATATCACTATTTGTTAGATCAGGCAATGTATGAGGAACAGGTAAAAGAGACTATGTTAACGTGGAGCAGGGATTTTGATCTCAATTTTGATCTGCACATCTGGCAGGAATTATGGGTAAGAAACAGGAAGCTTACTCTGGCCACCTCTTACAAAGAAAATCTCTACAAAATGTTCTACAGGTGGCATCTCCCACCCGTAAGATTAGCCAAAATGGGTCCAAATGTTTCCTCCAAATGTTGGAAATGTAAATTAGCAAAAGGGACATACTATCATATGTGGTGGGAGTGCCCATGAGCCCGTGACTTTTGGAATAAGATTAAAAAATGGCTGGAAGAAATATTAAAGTTAGTGGTAGAGTTAAAACCAGAACTCTTTTTACTAGGCATAACCATGCAGAAATACAACAAAGGACTGTTTTATTTGATGTTACACATTCTCACGGCTGCTAGATTGGTGTATGCTCAAAACTGGAGGAATAAAGGAATTCCAACAAAGAAGAGATTATATATAAAATTTTATCGTGTGCTGAAATGGATAGGCTCACAATGGAAATGAAGGATAAGACAGAATCAGACTATTTCGAGATCTGGGACAAATTTTATCACTGGTGTGAATCAAGGAGAACTGCTCTGGTTTTAAATTAGCATTAAGATAGAATTATATATAACTGTATATATAACTGTATTGTATAGAAGAATATGTTTATATAGAGATCAAGAATTATGTATTAATTATATGTATCAAGAGGAACAAATTGTTAGGAATATTTATTTTGGAATGTCACGTTATGTCCATCTTTGTTTTTAACTGTATTATAAATAAAAAACTTTAAAAAAAGAGAAGAATTAAGCAGGACATTGTAATTGTCTTCTAGCACTTGAGGGGCAGTTACAGAGAAGAAGGGATTGACTTATTCTCCAAAGCAGCAGAAAGCAGGACTAGAAATAATGGGTGGAGGCTTCTTAAAGAGAAATTCAATCCAGAAATAAGGAGATATTAATCAGTGGAATAGCTTGTCTCCTGGAGTTGTGGCTGCTCCATCACTGAAAGTTTTAAAAAATAGACTGAAAAACCATTTGTCTGGGATGGCATGATATCTCCTGCTTAAAAGATCTCTGAAGTCCTTTCCAGCCCTATGAGTCCATAGGGCTGGGTGCGCTTCAAGGTGTTAGTAACAACTTTTAAAGCGCTCCATGGCAATGGACCTAGGTATTTGCAAGACCGCCTCCTACCAAACACCTCCCTTCAACCAGTCCGCTCCCACAGAGAGGGCCTCCTTAGAGTGCTGTCGGCCAGACAATGCCGGCTGGCGACCCCCAGGGGGAGAGCCTTCTCTGTGGCAGCTCCTGCCCTCTGGAATGACCTACCCCCCGACCTACGTACAGTTGCGGACCTGCGCCTTTTTTGCCGAGCCCTGAAGGCCCATCTATTCCGTGCGGCCGGCCTGGCGTAGTTTGATTATGTTTTAGTGGGGGTTTTTGTATGGGGTGTTTTTAGAACAGGCCTGTTATTTAATTTGATTTTAGAACAGAAACTATTTATTTATTATTGTGGTTTTTAGTATTTCCTGTTCACCGCCCTGAGTCCCGTAAGGGAGATAGGGCGGTATATAAATTTAATAAATAAATAAATAAATAAATAAATGATGTATGTTCTAAGCACCTTGGGTAATGAGGACCTTTGAGCTGGACTGTTTGTATAAAGTGGGAACCACACTTATTGCTATGAGTAGGGGAAAGGGAGATCTTTCCCCAGAGGTATTTTATTCCTGTGGTATGTTCCAGTCTTCTGGATTTGACCCTGGATAGCAGGTTTTCAAGGGAATGGATAGTTGGCTGCTAGTGGTGAATGCTGGATCAGTTCGTAACAAGGCTACTCTTTCCCACAATTTAATTGTTGGAGTAAAGGCTGAATTAGCATGCATTCCCAAGTCCTGGCTGGAATGAAATGAGGGGATTCCTCTGTCTGATATTTGCATGGACTGACATCAGCTAAGACCCCCAATGTAGAGGAGGTGGGATGATAGTGATTGTGTGGGTATTTGGGAGTTATTCAGAGGCCTTATTCTGCAAATTGCCAAATGTGAGATGCTGTTTCATAAGTTGGGCACTAGAAGAGTTTAGCTGGGTCTGCTGCTCTTGTATCAGCCTTCCTGTTGCATAGCCATGTCTGAGCTCCTCGACCCCATGGCTGGCTGAGTGTTTCATTGATTCATGGTCCTAGAGACTTTAACCTGCCATACCTGGGTGCAGGGTTGGAGATAGCTTGGCAGTTTGCCGCCATCATGGCAGCCATGGTAACCTAGCCTAAATTGTCAGGGTCCAATTTATAAGAGCAGTAATATACCCAATCTGGTTTTCTGTCAGAATAATGGCAGAGCATTCTGGATTTGGGGAAAATTCTGATTTCTTCCCTGCCATGATAAGATCACTCACTGTTGAACCTTCAATTCTCAGGTAGCACTACCACCACCCTCTGCAGAGAGGCTGGACCTATTCAGTTGGCTTGTCCTAAATGACTAATGCACCCAATTAAATTCCAGAGGGAACTTGCAGTTTTTCCAACAAACTGCTACTAGGTCCAGCCAAATCCTTGTTGGCCATGTGAAATAGCAGAGCAGGGGTGGTTTTGGATTGGATCATGCCTGAGCAGCATCTTTGTGTCCATTCCAATTCTCCCCATGGTATATGGAACTTAATTCTCTCTGTGGCAGAGACACCTAAAGCATTGCTGGCAAAAGATGAAAAGCAAAGACAACCAGACATAAGCTGCTATTAGTATCTACTTCACGTCAATAAGGATGGTGAAATGTAATTATTTCTCTACTCTTATTGCATCTATTGAAGTCCTGTTTAGACTCAGTCCCTGCTTGGAGATGGACATCAAAGTCCATCTATATGATTGTGGCTCATGGAAACTGAGAGAGTAGACAGAGCCCTGTCAGTAGTTAGTTTGGCCACTTGTATGCTAGTACCATGCACCTCCTGACTTTTGGAAACTTCAATTGGTGAAAAATGTGGTTGAATGCATAGTAAATGGTGTTGGATACATGACACATGTAAAAACAATACTACATGAACTATTGGGATGTTTCCAGGTGCAATTCAAGGTGCTGTTTATTACCTTTAAAGCCTATGAGATCACCCATATCTGGCCTGGTCGCAGAAGTCATCATGTAAAAAATTCAAGAGATTGTCCTCAAATAAACCCCAAGCTATGGATGCGTTATGTAGATGACACCTTTGTGATAATCAAATGCAACCAAATCGATCAAATCTACCAAAAAATCAACATCTTCACATATATCTGATTCACAATAGAAACTGAGAACAACAATAAACTGCCATTCCTGGATATCCTTGTAACCAGAACCATGGCTAATTTCTAACATGCATATACAGAAAGACAACACACAGAGACCGAATCCTCAACTTCCACAGCAACCAACCCAAATGCCATAAACAAAGCTTTGTCAGAACACTTTTTAGAAGAGCAGAATCCTATTGCAACACCATAGAAGCCAGATCAGCAAAACTGAGACACTTCTATAGAGTCTTTGAGAGAAATGGATATCCATGAGACTTCATCCAGAGATTCCTACACACAAATAACACAAACACCTAAAATAACACAACTACAATAAGAACAGCAACAACCAAACAAATCACAATCCCTTACATACAGAACATTTCAGAGATGACAGAAAGACGACTACACAAGACTACTACGACAGCAGAACATTTCAGAGATGACAGCAAGACGATGACTACTATTACTATTATGACCCCACAAATCAGCCTCAACTCTCAAACGGACACTAACAAAACCTAAAGACCCAACAGAAACAAATCAAAGATCAGGCGTCATATACCAAATCCAGTGCAACAACTTGAAAAAGAACTTTTTTCCAAACAGGAAAAAAAGCTATCTGCCAGACTGCATGAGCAGTCCCAGTTCCTATGACCCACAAGGACTCAGAAGAACACAAGTTCGATTTAACCGTTGACCACAATTATAACCCAAGGAAAGAAAAGGAAAGAAAATTCCTCAAGGCCTGGTTTTCCACTAACCCATCAGTGAACAGACACATAGACATTGACCCTGCCTACCAACACTGAGAGCAAAAGAGCTACTTCAACTGAAATATTGGAAGCAACATTCCAAACAAACTGAACACAATTAAAACCACGCTGAAGATGTCCCCCCGAACAGAGATGAAACTTTTGCGACCTAATTACCAAGCCTGAGATCAAACCAACAGCCCAGAAACCAATCCGAGCTACTAATATTCAAACACATCATGTGGAGGTCATCAAGTCCAACCCCCTGCTCAGGTAGGTAACGCTATACCATTTCGGACAAACGACCGTTCAGTTTCTTCTTTAAAACTTCCAGTGGTGGAGCATTCACCGCTTCTGGAGACAGGTTGTTCCACTGGTTAATTGTTCTAACTGTCAGGAAGTTTCTCCTTAGTTCTAGGTTGCTTCTCTCCTTGATTAGTTTCCATCCATTGCTTCTTGTCCTGCCTTTAGGCGCTTTGGAAAATAGCTTGACTCCCTCTTCTCTGTGGCAGCTCCTGAGATATTGGAACACTGCTATCATGTCCCCCCTCGTCCTTCTCTTCATTAAACTAGACATACCCAATTCCATCAACCTTTCTATATATGTTTTAGCCTCCAGTGCCCTAATCATCTTTGTTGCTCTTCTCTATACTGTTTCTAGAGTCTCAACATCTTTTTTACATCGTGGTGACCAAAACTGGATGCAGTATTCCAAGTGTGGCCTTACCAAGGCATTGTAGAGTGGTATTAATACTTCGCGTGATCTTGATTCTATCCCTCTGTTAATGCAGCCTAGCACTGTGTTGGCTTTTTTGACACTGCTGGCTCATATTTAAATGATTGTCCACTAGGACTCTGAGATCCCTCTCACTATTACTACTATTGAGCAAGGTACCCCCTATACTATACCTGTACATTTGGTTTTTCTTGCCTAAATGTAGAACCTTACTTTTTTTACCATTGAATTTCATTTTGTTAGATAGCGCCCAGTGTTCAAGTCTGTCCAGATCCTCCTGTATCCTAAACCTGTCTTCTGGAGTGTTGTCTATTCCTGCCAGCTTGGTGTCGTCTACAAATTTAATGAGTTCCCTATTTATCCCCTCGTCCAAATCATTGATGAAGATGTTGAAGAGCACTGGGCCCAGAACAGAGCCCTAGGGCACCCCACTACACACTTCCCTCCATGTAGATGTGGTTCGATTGAAGACCACATGCTGAGTACGGCCGGTCAGCCAGCTACGGATCCATCTGGTGGTGATGCTGTCTAACCCACATTTTTCTATCTTATCAAGTAGTAGGTTGTGATCTACTTTGTCAAATGCCTTACTGAAGTCCAAGTAAATTATATCCACAGCATTNCTCTGGTCCACTAATTTTGTCACTTGGTCAAAGAATGCAATAAGGTTTGTCTGGCATGATCTGTTTTTGACAAACCTGTGTTGGCTTTTAGTAATGAGTTTGTTTGCTTCTAGGTGTTCGCTGATTCATTGTTTGATTATCTTTTCCAGAATCTTTCCAGGTATTGAGGTCAGGCTGATAGGTCTGTAATTTCCTGGATCCATTTTTTCCCCTTTTTGGAAGATGGGAACTACATCAGCTCTTTTCCAGTCCTCTGGTAGTTCCCCAGTGCTCCAGGATCTTTGAAAAATATAGTTCAGTGGTTCTGAGATCACATCTGCCAGTTCCTTGAGAACCTTGGGATGTAATCCATCTGGTCCTGGTGATTTGAACTCGTCTAGGCTGGACAGGGGCTCACTTACCATTTTCTTGTCTAACTTAACTTGTGTTTCTATTCTGTTTTTTATGGCACTATTTTTGATAGGTTGGTCTGCTTTTTCCCTTTGTGTAAAGACAGATGCGAAAAACGAGTTAAATAGTTCTGCTTTCTCCCTGTTGCTTGTCACCTTCTTGCCATTTTCACCCACTAATGGACCAATCGTTTCCTTCACTTTTTTCTTGTTTTTTACATGTTGAAAGAAGCTTTTTTGTTATTTTTGACTTTGGTAGCAAGCCTTAGTTCATTTTGAGCCTTAGCTTTCCTCACTTCATCTTCGCAGGCTCAGGCTATTTGCTGATATTCTGACTTAGTTATGTGTCCCTCTTTCCACTTTCTATACTTGTCCTTTTTATCTTTCAATTGATCAGAGAGCTCTTTGTGCAGCCATGCTGGTTTCTTTTGAGAGCTGTTATTTTTCCTCTTTGTTGGTATTGTGCTAGACTGGGCTTTTATTATCTCACTTTTCAAAATTTCCCAGGCATCTTGAGTTGTTTTCCCCTGGAGGATTCTCATCCATGGAATCCTTCCCAAACCCCTCTCTAAGTTTATTGAAATTCGCTCTCTTGAAATCCAAGACTCTAGTTTGACTGTGTTCTAGTGCTTGTGCTTCCATAATGTTGAATTCCAATATTGCATGATCACTTCCTCCCAAGGTTCCTATGGCTTCAACTCCTTCTATCATTTCATCTCTGTTAGTGAGAATTAGATCCAAAATGGCTAATCCCCTAGTTCCCTTCTCTACTTTTTGGGAGACAAAGTTGTCTGTTAGGTTTGTCAGGAATCTGTTTGATCTTCCACTCGGTGCAGAGTTTGTCTCCCAGTTGATGTCAGGGTAGTTAAAGTCCCCTATAATTATTGTGATGTACTTCCTACATGCCTTAGTTAGCTGACTAGCAAAAAGTTCATCTATTTCCTGTGTTTGGTTGGGTGGCCTATATTATACACCTATGGCAATGTCATTTCCCCCTTTTTTATATTGACCCAAATGATGTGGAAACAAAGGAAAGAAAGGAAAAAAGGAGGAAAGAAAGAGGGTGGTAGTGGTTGCTGTTGCTGTTGTTGGGGAGAGACCAGGTGAAGCCGAAGGGGGATTTGAAGTTTTAGCTGATTCCTTTCTTTGAAGGAGAGGGAAGGAGAGAGTGAGAGAGAGAGAGAAGGTGGAATTTTATTGCTTTCCTTCTCAGGGAAGATATCCTGAGTGGAGGCAAGAGAGAGAGTGAGGAGAGAGAAAGCTGCTGGGGTTGCTATATTCAGATTTTAACAATAAAGGAAAGGGGGAAGGGGTTTTGACATTGACGAGAACTGAGACTACAAGCAATGACAGAAGAGGAGAGGCTGGTCACTACTGCTTTGGAGATTAGCGGCCATCCAAACTCTTATTACTGTTACTTGTGCAAGTTATAGACATTGTGGGGAGTTGCCCTCATGGGACGAGCTGTTACTGCAGAGCGCTGACTACCTTCGTTTGTGTTTCCATTGCTGCCTGGAGCCAGGGTTTTCCCCACCAAAACGGTCGCTGTAAAATCATTGACTATTGCTGCTATGACAGCCTGGGGCTGTTAAACACCACTGCACATTGACTATCGGGGCTAGGGGCTGGTCATCTTTGTTCCTGAAAGCCCCCCTCTTGACAACGAGAATCTGTCACCTCCTCACTTCGCATGAGCTCCTGCTAGAAAAGAAACTTTATTAACACCTTGAGAGTGCAGCTGTAGAGTGCGATGGAGGGCAGCGGGGCTGGGAGGACCTGGGCTTTGGCGGCCTCTGAGGGGGTAACACTACATATATATGTCTCTCTCTTTCTGTGTGTGTTTGTCTGTGTGTTTGTGTCTGTGTCTGTGTCTGTCGGTCTCTGTGTCTGTCTCTGTGTCTGTCGGTCTTTGTGTCTGTCTCTCTGTGTGTATTATTGTCTCAATTGTTTCTTTAGTTTTAGAAGTGTAAGCCACACAGAGTTATTGTTTGAGATGGATGGCCATAGAAATTGAATAAATAAATAAAATAAATAAATATTCATTGTGTCCATATTTCAGTTTATGCACAATTTCAGATTTCTAAGGCTTTGAAAAATTCTTTAGGATGGAAATTTCAGGGAAGGACTTCAATGAGATTTTTCTTTCTGCTAATTAGAGATATAGGACAAACCTGTGTTGGTAGAAGTTGCACTTAGTATATTTTGTGAGTCTGAGAGTTATAGAAGATAGGGGGTAAATCTAAGCTTGAGTTTAGTTGTTATTGCTGTTGTTTAAATTAGGCTGCAATATTATTTTGGGGTTACTGTTTGTACATTTCTTTTTATTCTTTTGTTTTTGGAATGTTAGGAAATATGGCTATAAATTTTTGTACTTCGTGCAAATGATTTCAGCTGCCTTCTTTGTATCAATTTGGAAAGGCAAAAGATTTGATATGCTACATGGAACCAATTAAAATTAGTGCCTTGTACAGAGAATATGTTTTATAATATATCAAACAACTTTCCATGGGCTCCTTCATTTCATTGCATGTTATGGATGCATGGGAACTCCCATGAGTTGTTATTGCTTCAAATTCATAGAGCTTTAACCATGTGTTTCCCAAGCTGCATGATAAGTAGAAGGCCATCCTGTACAATAAAAGACCAGTGTTAATATAATGTAGTCATGTACATCATCACCTTGTAGGTAGCTGGTTTTTCTACTAGGTGAGAGAATTTTCATTTCATTTCATTTTCTCCTAGCTGAGAAATTTGTATCCTTTACAATAATTTGTGTAAAACTGCCAAAGTCATTGAAAAACTGTAATGTGCTAGTGCAGGGGTCCTGGACTATGGACTGGTACTGGTCAATGGCTTGTTATGAACTGGGACACACAGCTGGAGGTGAGTGGCTGGCAGACAAGCAAGCAAAATCAAAACCACCACCACCCTTCATGTTCCATGGAAAAATTGTCTTTCACAAAATCTGTCACTGGTGCCAAAAAAAAGCTTGGGGACTGCTGCACTAGTGTATTGAAACTCAAATGTTGTTAATCATTTTATATTGGGTATAAATCATTTTACATTGGGTATAAAATGTAAAATAGAGGAAGGGAATAAGAATTACATTTTCTGTGGTATTAAAAGTCAATTTTTAATGACAATTTAGGACAAAACATTATTAAAATGGTAACATTCCAGTATTTTCAATAATAAAGAATGAGCTTTGTAGATGTTTTCTGGCAGGACCAGTTCATGGATGATGTGATATTCCTGGTCCTGCTTTATCTTTTCATAATATCTTTCTGGACCAGCTCCATGGTTGGCAATGTAGGGCTTAGCTTGTAAACAATTGTATTTTTAATTCACAATAGGATAGTATGGCCACAGGTAGAGCTGGTATGTAATTTAGGGGTTGTCATATTCTTGACAATTTCTCAATGAGCAGGTAACAGCCATTGGCAGGAAAAGTTTCTACAAATCCACTATTTGAATTCATAGTGCAAGCCTGATTGTGCTTTACTCACTCCTTATAACCCAGTGAATCGGGGAAGTGTCTATCTGAGCTACTTCTGAATATTATCTTTTCTCCCACAGCTTAAAAATGTTTCATCCCATTTTAATGGTTCTTTATATCTCTATCAAGGACATCTTCCTTACTTTTTATACTGTGTGATATTTTTTTCCATTTGTTTCTTTGTGTGTCCCTCTCTCTGTATGTGTAACATTTGGATGAATGGCTATACAGGTGTTGGTGTATAGATCCAAGCTGTAGGCACTTTCCTCTTGTGGGTTCTAGAAGATACACCTGCAAGGTAGCTGTGCCTTTCAAGTGGAACAGTGCGCCTCCTAAAGGTCTGGGCCCACTGGGCTTCCATGGCCATGGGGTAGGCTAGTGTACCATGTTTCCTGAGAGTGTTTGAACATATGTTTGTTTTAATTAGTGTTTATGTATTCTTTTGCAGATTTTGTTTGTTATTTTTATTTATTTTTAATTCTAATTCATAAACCATCTAGAGTTCCTTTGTGATTGAGGTTGCATACAAGATAACAAATAACAAATGCATAAGTAATTCAAGTACATCTACAGTCATGTGAAAAAAGAAAATACACTCTCTTTGACTGCTATGGTTTTATGTATGAGGACATAATAAAATCATCTGGTCCTTAGCAATTCTTAAAAATAGGTAAATACAACCTCAGATGAACAACAACACATGACACATTACACAATGACATCATTTATTTTACAAAAAGAAATCCAAAATACAGAAGCCCTGTGTACTTTCCTTTTCACATTATTGTATATTCCTAAAGATTCTGGCATTCTTGGATTACCTACAAACTCACCGTGTCCTGTGATGTGCCATGACACATTGTGACTTTTTTCGCATTGCCGGAGCTGGGGTGGGCGCAGCTTCCTCATGATGCAACCAGCCCACGGGCCAGCAGTTTGACACCCCTGATTTACATTTTCTAAGAATTTAAAAAATAAAAAGGAAGAAATAAGATTTTAAAAATAATATGGAGAAAAGTGTTACAACGAACAATAATGTGTTCTCAACTCAGCCCAACATTTATTCAATAGTTTTATTCAATATTAAGGTTAAAGGCATGTTACTGACATTTTGAGATAATTCTAAAATGAGGATAAGTCACATGGGTAAAGAAAATAACATTACAAGTCATTCTGAGAAACACATGATAAATAAGAAAGGAAAAATAATCCTTAATAAGCATATTAGCCAGTAAGATGACTACAAAGGGAATTGATAGCGGTCCTCAAGTACTTAAAAGGTTTAAATGCCAGAGAGGTAGAAGAATTATGTTAGATAGAACAAAGACATAAAACTTAGGATAATAGGATGAAAGTCAAAAAGAAAAGCTCCTGCTGAATAGCAGAAGCAACCTCCTGACTAGAAGATTTATGAGGCTTTGAAATAATGTCCCCTGAGTATTGGGGAAAGTCTCATCTCTACGCATGTTTCAGATTTTGCTTGACAAAAAAACATGGATAAATGTACAGCAGGCAACTACCCTATATTATCAGGGAGTTCTGGCACAGGGCTGAAAAATCTAGAAAAGCTTTAAAGTGGTTTGTGAGTCTCACTGGTGAAAGGAGAGCAATCAGTCTTTTCCACACATTTAGATCATGAAAGAGTCAACGGACAATCTTGTTCAACTATGAGGAATATTCTAGCAGATGCTGAAACATACTGGAATATTGATGACCAGATCTTAGGGCTTCAGATCCAGAATTCCATAGTCAAAGCTGCATCAAAAAGTGGGAAGTGAAAAGAGCCCTCATAAATAGGCTGGGTGTCAGTTCATCTGTAGGTCACCTGCCAAGGCTGGACTCCATAAAACTGCCATTTCTTAGTTCAGCATCCTTTCATTGTATTATTTTTTTGAAGATTTACTGATGCTAGTTTCATTGTTTGTATTTAAAAATATATATTGTTCTTTTTAAGATTAAAAGTGTCCTGTCTCTTCTTGCCATATTAAACAATTCCTGCAGGTACATTTCTGTGCCTTCCAGTAATACATTTATCCTGTTCTTGTATGTCAAGCTTTTATTTTCCTTCTCTCCACCTTGTCCAGAATTATCATTTTAAATACTTGCTACTGTAACAATATTGTTGTACTAGTAGATGACTGGCAGTCTAATATGCCCATACTGTGCTCTAATATGTCAGTGTGCATCTGGGATGGTGCTTGTTTTCAATCCCTAATGTCTCGTAATATTGTAGCACATAAGGAAGCAGGAACAGTGAGGTCCTCATAATGCAAGATCTTGATATGTATTGCAGGCTAAGATCAGCAGAATTTTCCATAACTAATATGAAAAATGCCAAGAACTGGATAATTCTCCCCATTTGCACACTGTTTGATATCTCATTATCTCTTGCTATAAAAAATACTGGAAATGTTGTGGCAGTTAAACTGCCTTCATGGGATCAGGCTGCCTAATTAATACATTTTCTGAAAGTCAAACTGTCTTTTCTTTGGCAGAGATCCCCCCCCCTTTTACCGTGCTATGCGCATTGCAATCCACTGGCACCTGCAGGCTGCTCTGCATTTGCAAAAGAAGTTGGTTCTAAACATTTTCTTACAGTCTTAATTTGAAAAACCTCTTTTCACAACATTTATTTCTTCCTTGAATAACATTCCTACTCTATGCTTAGAATTAGATAGTTAACAGTAACAGCATTTTCATACATTAGATGCATGAAAAAAGCAAGCAAGCTTTGTATTCTACCATTTAAATTGCTGCTCAGTGCAGCCTATGGAAACTGGTATTGATGACCCTTTTTATGCCAAAGCAAGTAACTTATAACTCTAAAAAACATGTTCTAGCTAGCTAACTCCCTGCAGTGGAATATATTTGTACATGATTGGCAAAATATGTCTATTAAAAATAGCTGTGCTTGAAGCCTTTAAAATACTTATGAGGAAAAGGCTATTTTGTGCTTTATACATGGACCCAACCAGCAAAAGAAGTTTTTTCATTTATTTTTCATTCATTCTGCTGATTATTACTAGCACAACAATAAAACAGCAAATACAAATTTGAACATACAGTACTTTCCAGGCTTGCTGGACTTCACAAAGAATACCTAAACGATGATTGTGAGAAGAAAACAAACAAAAACTTACAATGACCTGTATATAAGTAGCTCCTGAAATGGATCTGAAAAGAAAAAGAAAAAGAAAAAGAAAAAGAAAGAGAGAGAGAGAGAGAGAGAGAGAGAGAGAGAGAGAGAGAGAGAGAGAGAGAGAGAGAGAGAGAGAGAGAGAGAGATCAAAATAGAATGAAGGTCTTTTCTGAAAGGGGATTGGAAGCGAAGAGAGTGAAATATTAGTACAAATAAATAGCTGGAAGCAAACAGTTTAAGAATTGGAGAGGAAGACTCTCCTTAGAGACATTAAAATGCCTTTTGAAATCATCAGTACTTTGTCAACTTTAAATTTCTGAAAAGATGTTCAAACAATAAAGGAAGAAAGCAAGATGGAGAAAGGCACCAGACATCAGCAATGGTAATTGGTAATTACAGCCCTTTTAAAGGATTGTAAGAATTTCACGCGCATGCGCGCACGCATACACACACACACATAGAATTTCTCTATATATGCATATGTACACGTATATATACACACAAGAGAGTAACCTTTCAGAGCAGCTTATTGGAGCATGTTTATTTTGAATAGATAAATAAAATAAATAACTCTCTCAAATAAAACCTCACACATTATCCCAGTGGTTTGCAGCATTCCAAAATAAGTAACAGGGAAAGTGGGCGAACAGGGTTGAAGCCCTAATTACATTTTTTAAATTAAATAATGTCAGATCACTGAATCACTTTTCCTTCAGAAATCTTTACTGCTCATTTAAAGAGATTAAAATTCCAAGAGCAGGAAAAACTACCTGTAATTTTGCATATGGACAATGAATAAATGTCTGAGATTATCTTCAAATGTTAAAAGAGAGCAAAAAACTTATTGATAAAAAAAACTCCAACAGGAGTATTTGAATGTATTTAAACACCAGTTGACCTGCAGGTATTATTACAAATATATTTGGGTGGAATAGGAAATTGAAAAAAATGTCTGAATCATTGATCTATAATAAAGGATTTAATTTTTTTTTTGCAGAGTAACAGTTCTATGCATAAGATGAATCAGACTATCATTCTAAAATTCTAAGCCTTAATAATTTGTTTAGCCTTTAAGTTACTGTGTGTGTCTTTGTTGCTTTTGCTTTATTCAGTGATATGTTAAATAATAAAAGAAGACTGAAATCTTTAACAACTAGCTTGTTGATAAAGAAAATATAAATAAGTTACTTACAGAATATTCAGGTAACATAATTTGGTTTAATATGCAAATTGTGATGATGATTTCATTGACATTTTAAAAAAGAACCAATCAGTGTCATGGTTCTGACAGATGAAACTCTTCAAAGAACTTTGAGGCATTGTTTACCTTAAAGAATTTTTATTAGAGGAGCATAGCATCGGCACTAACATAATCAAAGCCAAAAACTGGATTCCCCTCCCCTGAGCACATACTATCAAAGCACAATTCCCTCCTCCAATTAACTGTCATAAATCACATTCTCCAATTAGTTTGAAATGCAGGCTTTCCCTTCAGTCCTCCAGCTCGCCAATTCTTATCATCTCTTATTTCAATAACCTTGGGTCACACACTAGGTCCAGTATTGTTATGTCTAGCTGAACTCTCATGCACATTCCTCCCCTCAGCATCATTTAACTCTAGCTCTAACTCTAAAAGTAAAACATAAGAAGAAAATGGTTGCATCTCCAACTGTTGTCAAATCAAAAACATCCAATGTTAGCAGCATTGACAAGGCCAGTTCATTATCACTAAACTACATATAGATTTTGTCACTAGCTATTTTTATGATTGTTTGTTTGTCACATTTGCAGGCAGCCTACTCAAGATTAAAAACATAAAAAGCCAAACTATTAAAATTATTTATTTATTTATTTAAAAAAGAGACCAGACAGGGAAATAACAAATCCTGTAAGAACAAAACATGCAATGAGTTCATATCATGTGTTAACCTAACTTCTGGTAGAAGAAACAATCTTTAAAACTTGTCCAAAAGACAGCAGAATTGAGGTTGTCTAGATTTATTGGATAATGTTATTACAATATGCAGTTGTCACAACAATGAAGCCTACCTCCAGGGTCTGATCAGATGGCACTATCTGATGGATGGGATGCTGACTCTGTCAGATCTTATAGGATCTTATTTGTCTCACAAATAAAAAAGCCTTATTTATTAGGTTTTTATCTTATCTTTATTATTTGTATAAACAATTCAAGGTGGTAAACATAAATAATATTCCTGTCTCCTACTATTTCCTCACAACAAGTCTGTGAGGTAGATTGGACTGAGAGAGAGAGTGACTGGCCCAATGCCACCCAGCCAGCTTTCATATTATGTCCCTTCTTGATTCAAATACTCTAACATCACCTCATTTCCTAAGAAATCCTCCATCAGGGAACTGAATGACTACAGTTTGGTAGTTCTGACATCTGTAGTTATGAAGACTTTTGAGAGGTTAGTGCTGGCCCACCTGAAAGTCATCACAGATTCACTGTTATACCCCTTCAGTTTGCCTACCAAGCAAATAAGTCAGCAGATGATGCTGTCAATATGGCACTGCACTACATCTTGCAAAATCTTGAATACCTGGGGACCTATGCATGGGTCCTTTTTGTAGATTTCAGCTTGGTATTCAATACCATCATTCCAGAAATTATTCATTCTAAACTGATTCAGCTTTCTTTGCCTCTCCATTCTTGTAGGTGGATTGCTAGCTTTTTGACAGATAGGAAACAACAGTAAAGCTAGGGAAAATTACATTTAATGCCCAGGCAATTAGCACATTGTGCCCCTCAGGGATGTGTGCTCTCTCCGTTTTTCTTCTCTGTCTATACCAGGCATGTCAAACTCGCGATGTCATGTGAAGTCATGCAATGTATTGGGACTTTTTCCCCATTGCCGGCAATGGGGTGGGCGTGGTTTCAGCGTGATGCATCCGGCCTGTGGGCTGGCAGTTTGACATGCCTGCTCTATACCAATGACTGTATCCTTAAGGATCCCTCTGATAAAGTACTGAAATTTGTAGATGATACAACAGTCATTGGCCTCCTTTGAGGTGGTGATGTATCTGCATACAGATGGAAGGTTGAACAACTGGCCCTGTGGTGGTGTAGCCAGAACAATCTGGCTTAAAACAGCAGACATAAGTGGATTTTAGGAGGAGCCCTTCTATATTACCACCTCTTACTATATTCAACAGCATAGTATCAGCAGTAGACTCATTCAGTTTTGGTTCTATAATCTCCCAGGATTTGAAATGGACACCTAACATTAGAATCATCATTAAAAAACACAACAAATAATATTCTTCCTGTGTCAATTCAGAAAGTTCAGACTGCCCCAAGAACAATAAAACAGGACAGATACAGACTCCAACAGATAGTTACAGACTCTTTACATCTGGACATAAATTGCTTCAACTCCTCCCCTTGGGATGCCACTATAGGTCATGCTATAGTGGCACCTTGTATTTATACTCATAAACCTATTAGTGACAAGTACAACTCATGCAGAAGAGGTATTGCATGGGAATAATCAGACATGGCTTATCTTCTTGTGCTAACACAATCTGACTAGCTGGCTGAAACCTCTGAGTGGTCTTCAACACCAGCATCATGTAGATCAGAGGTCTCCAACCTTTTGGGCACCAGGGACCGGTTCCATGGAGAGAGGTTTTTCTGCAGATCAGAGGGTATGTGATTTTGTGTGCTGCCTGCATCTCGTGGATGGGGTTTTGCTTGTTTGGGTGGACTGGTTGCTGGCATGCCACGGCCCGGTACTGGTCCACGGACTGGGGGTTGGGGACCCTGATGTAGATCATATTTCACTAATATAGATAAGAAGTGATTAAGGTATAAGTGACTATAGAGAAGGTTCCCTCACTCAGGAATGAATGCAACTGACATATAAGATGAATTTGTGCAAAGGTCTTTCTTATTGGTGACAGCTTCTACTTGCTCTTAACTCTCAAGTAGAAGTTGTGAGCACAGAAAGTCCCCCAAATTGCACATCAATTCCATATGGGGAGTGCTATTCCATTCATAAGTTGCACTGAAATATTCTCAGGAGCCGTTCTATCTTGCATAATTGAATTTGGGCCTGTTCCTCCATGTCCAATTCTTACTACCTACAGGCACTCCAATAAGACTTTTGACAGAAATTGCACTGAGCATCATCACCACACAGATGATAACTAATCCCATATTGATGGATAACCTCACCAAGCAGCTTCATGTTAAACAAGAGCAATGAGAACACTGAGGTCTAGGTCACCTACAAAGCAATGGGCTTAGGTTTGTTCTATCCTGCTTTGTTAACTCTAACTGGAATTGACCACAGAAGGAGGAGGATAACCATCAGCGCATGAGGCTGCCAATTCCCAAACTTTGTAATTAGCTTAGAAGAGTACCCTATCCTGCCTCCACCAAATGTTTGATTAGTGCTGTTCATTATGAAACTTTCAGATTTTAGTCTAACAATATAACTTATGGGTTGTTGTATCATCAGGACAGGATTTTGGAACTGAAATCCAAAACTTGTTTTTAAATTCTTAAAAAGTATTTACAGATTTTGAAGTAAAAAATACACAATACCAGTTCAAAGAGTAAGGTACAAATAAGTCCAAATGCTAAATCACTGTATTATACAGTCTTGAGATGGAAAAAATCACTGAAGATGAAACAGAAATCATTCTGTACTTTGTGCACAGATAATAAGACTTTGCTTTTCTCTCTTAGAATAAAAATAAAAGATGACCTTGCTTTCAGGATTCTTCTTTGTTATTTAGTTCTCAGATTCAACTACAAACTATCCTTTTTGCTCCCTAGACTTTTTTCTTGGATAAAACTATTGGATTCACTATTAACCTTTCAATTCTATTTTTTCATCTCCAGCATTCAAACAATCTTCCATAATACTTGTCTAAACAAATCATGTGATTTGCAATACAAAATAAATATAGGAGAAATGATTATAAAGAAGAGACAGTTTTGCCACAACCATCAAGTCATTCTTCCATAGGCAGTTTCTTCATGTCAGATCCAAGTAATGTGAAGATAGGCAGTGTGGGTATGGGGGGTGACTTGTGTACAACTTTGTGTAGTACATAGATAAACAGAATTTAAATTTTGGGTAGCATTAATCTGGCAGCTGTCAGTAGCATTAAAGTTCTAAATAAAATTGGATAGATAAAAAAGACTAAGAAAAATAGATTCCATATTATTTCTTTTGCCTAATATTTATTCTTCATGACATAAATCTCAGATCATAGACTCTGGTCTTGTCAATTTTCATTTCTGTGAAATTGTATAAGATCTGGATCTGCTTCTAGTAATGGGAAGAAGAGAAAGAAAGAAGGTAGGACTCAAGCTAGCTTATTAAAATTTGAACTTGCCTGTGGAAAAAAGTGGCAACTGTTTGTAGCTAAAAGCTATAGTATTACCCAAAGGAAGCATTTTAATTTAGTGTTACAAATTAGTGCTGAATTCTTGCTCTCGCTCCCCATTAGCACTAAATGAGTTCATCATAATTGCTATTATTACAAAATGAATTAATAATGATTAGATCAATATATTACTCTACTCTTCATTACCATAAGAATTGTTTATAAAGTCTCACAATTAAATTGACAATTACTGCAAAGACCCACTTAGGGGGAAGGGAATTAATGTCTCTGTGAATGGAACACACAAATAATTTATGAAGGCTTTTCTGTTGCTTGAAAACTGGATACAAAGGGCAGTGACATTCCAGATCTAAGCAGATTTATTGGAAACTAGTGCTTTTGATTTCTGAAATGCATTCTTTCAAGTAGACTCTGCCTTAGGATGAAAGCTTTCTTCAAACTCTTACAAAACATAGGAATGGTACAGTGAGTTTCTAACGCAAGTACAGAATTCTTCTGTCATTAAAAAAACTGGGAGTTGTCTGATCAGCTATTGATATATTCAGTGCTTTTTTTGTAAAAAAAAAAAAAAAAAAAGGTGCTGGAACTCACACACGTCATACAACCTGCCTTGCCAGCCTACAAAGTTCCATCCAAAAAAGGTGCTGGAACTCCGTTCTAGGCATTCTATGACAAAAAAAGCCCTGGATATATTGCTTTGCTTGGGAGCTCCAAGAGGGACAAGATCCCAGGAGCTCTATGGACCTCAGTGAAGAATAGAGGTTCAACCACACAAAGCTGCATTACTGAAATTGTAGTAAGTGAGACAGGGCTCCACAATTTTCCTGTATGCATTAAACTGAAGATAATACTAGCAAGATTAGTTGACTTCAGTTATATTTGTTTCATTTTATATCATGGCAGCTTAACGAACAGATTTAACTGAAAATAATGCTCGTGTGTAAGATATACTGCAGTTGTCATCATTAGTAAATTACACATGTATTAATAAACAAGTACACTTGGTATGAAGTTCAATTTATTCAACATCAGAAGTATAATGAGCAAAGGATATATACTACACAAGAGATGGACTAATAGAGCTTTATGCCACCCAAGCAGTATAAAAATTAAATATTTTAACTATTTTTTATTTCTTTTTTAATCCTGTAAGCCACTCAGGCCACATAAAATTTTTATTTTATTTTATTTTATTTTATGTAGTATAACTTGTATTATATCCTTTGCTCATATACAGTATATTCCTGGGTGGCTTACAGGATAAAAAAGAAGTAAAAAATAGTTAAAATATTAAAAGACTAAAATAATACAGAATTGAAATATTATTAAGAACTATACTATATATTTTGGAAGAAAGTAACTAGTATGAGCTGCAAGATAATCCATTAGGATAAATCACAGGAGTAAAATCTAGAATAGCAAAAGCCTCATCTTTTGTTCCCCTTTTCAATTTTCCTGAGAAATATGATTGATAGACTCACCCGTGTGTATAGAATACACAGATATTCTCCTATCTAGGATCATGGCTATAAACTTGAGATCAGGACATGTGTCCCATTTTTTTTAATTGATGTGAATCACTTTGGGAGATAATATTTATCTGAAAGGTTAAATCAAATATAAAATAAAGGTACAGACAGAAACTAGGGAAAGAGTGGATGATACATTGCTGCATTGTTTAACAGAATATACACCTTTATTCTGTCATTTATTTTAAATACACTTGGGCTGGATAGATGCAGTGTGGCCTATGAATGGCAGGGGAAAAAATGCTACATAACTCTTGATCATATATTCCATAAATAAGACCCATTAAAATTTACTGAAAGTATGCAAGATCTGAGTTTGGATTGAATATAAATTAGAGCATTTTGTAGGAATTTAATAAGTCCTTCTCTGCCCCTTCAATGTTTAGGGATATTTTTTCAACAATTTTTGAGCAACAGCACTCTGTCCCCCTGTGTTTAACCATGCTTTATTTCAGTGTGGCCAAGACTGCCTTATGCCTTACCATGTGCGTGGCAAGGGATCATAGGGGAATGTACAAATGAACAGCAAAATTTCCTTTCCTTAATCTCAATGGTAGAGATTAGAAAATTAGCAGCATAATGGTTTGCATGATCAGTACACTGGGCTGGAGATTAACAAGTCCATGTTGGAGATTGAGTACTGCGACGGGGTGGGATGACTTTCAGCCTTGCTCCAGCTCCTACCGGGGACACGAAAGGGTCCCTCAACTGGACGGCCCTTGGGCAATGATGGTGTCACCAGCTAATCCTTTCAACCTGGAAATGCCTCAATGCTTCTGACACAAGTGCAATACAATCTCCGCTCTGGGTTTCAAAAACCTTCACCAAGTTAAAAAAACAAAAACATAATAAGCCTGAATTCAAATATAATTAATAGAAGTTTAACCATTTCTAGCTGAATGAAATTTATATGAAAGTATTTTCATAGACGTTTAGAACATTGTGCATTGATTTGATCTGAAAGAATATTTGACTTTGCGATCCAAAAACCATCTATGCTGTTCAGGATGGTGGCTTTTGTTTTTCCTGAAATATTGATTCATTTAAAAGAACAGGTCACTCTCATAAAATATTAAAAAGTACTGTATTTTTTAATGTCAGGAATCAAATGTGCAGCAACCCCAGCTCACAGAGACAATAATTATAAACACATCAAATACACAGACTGATAATCTGAAATTAAAGAGAAACCTCCTAACAGTGAGGACAATTAACCAGTGGAACAGCTTGCCTTCAGAAATCTCACTGGAGATTTTTAAGAAGAGACAAGACAATCACTTGTCTGAAATGGTATAGGTTCTCCTGCTCAAGCAGGAGGCTGGACTAGAAGACCTCCAAGGTTCTATTCTATTCTATTCTATTCTATTCTATTCTATTCTATTCTATTCTATTCTATTCTATTATTTCATTGGACAGGAAATCATTCCCTAGAAAAATGCATATAATATATTATTTCCACATTCTAAAAATCACGATATTTTTCAATTTAGCTACCATATTTGAAAGATGAGAAAGCAGAAGGCAGTGGAAGGGACTGTGATACATTTTAATTTTGGAAAGACAAGAATGAGGGAAAACAGTTTAGTGGATGAATGCTTTTTCTTACTCTCACTCTTAATTTTTTCTTAAAAAAATCTAATCCACTATTTATTTGAAATATAAAAGAACCTGAATGCTTATAACTTAGTTTTATTTCTCTGCCCAACTATTCAAAATTATTTTGTGACCATATTCCTTTGCCTATAGACCTATTTCTGAAAGTAATGCTGTCTTTAAAGTTGGAGAATTATGTTGCAAGTATACATAAAATCTTAGAATGCAAAATAGAATAGAGATAGATTTTCCAGCTATCTCGTGAACTTAGAAAGTTAAAGTTTCTAAACAACTTCTATTGTTTCTTCTCTTTGATTTTTCTTTAAATTTTTATCCCCTTCTATACAGCAGAAAACATTAATTTTAAATTAATTTTAATTCAGAAAATATAAAATATTTCAGTAAGCATAAATGTAATGCTTTGCAATTACGGCAGAAAAAACTATTGAAGCTTTTTATGTCATTCAAAAATGTTTCATATGATTCACTAGCTACTATAGAAGGCTATTTATATATCCTATCTTCCTTCCTTTTCTTGTTATCCTTTTCTACTTATCAATCCATTTTCATAATTTTTGAATCAACTATTATATTGTATGTGCTCCTTCTGTGAATTACAGAAATCCTCTACATATGATAGAAAAAAATGCCCTTATTTGCAATAAATACGTAAGAAATTAGCACTATTTCATTACTATGATAATAATAATAATAATAATAATAATAATAATAATAATAATAATAATAATAATAATAATAATAATAATAATAATAATAATAATAATAATAATAATAATAGAGTTGGAAGGGACATCGAAGGTCTTCTAATCCAACCTCCTGCTCAGGCAGGAAACCCTATACCATTTCGTATATACCATTTAGTGACCAGGCATCTGTACTTAATATTTAAGCTGCTCATGCCCTGTATTCGTGCTAGTTAAGAAAATCTTGTTTGAACTGAAACATTTTGGCAATAGGTTACAAGATAGTCAAGACATCAATCTTCCAGATTCTCCCTTTAAACAATCCCCCTGTTCTTTATCCTACCTTTTTATATACAAAGTTGAAGCATTAAACTGTACACATACTGTATGCATATACAACAAAACCCTTTTAAAAATCCATACATACTTAGCTTTTGTTTGGTAATTTTTCCTCAGAACTACTCACAGCCATGTTTGCCTCTGTACATAACCACTGGTTGCCCATTTTCAAGGGTTGTTTCCTGCCTTAGCTCTTAGTTCAGTGCAACCAGGTTTGTTATGTCCAATTGAGGTTAGTCAGTGTACAAGTCAGGCTATTAAATTGCACACAGTGAGCCCTAGGACTCCCACTCTGAGTCCACCTGTGTAACATATTCTGGGCTTGGTTTTGGAGGCCTCTTTTCTGTTCCCTCCTCAGTGAAAACATATGAATTGCAAATTGCCTGAGGGGGCCTGATTCCCTCCCCCTTGGAATTTGCAGTGTCACAGAGCAAGAATCAGCCTGGGGAGCTTTATTGAAGGTAGGTGAAGAGGATAGACTCAGTGTGATTCTGAATAGTGTGTGTGCATATGTGCATGTAGCTACTTATACAAAACAGACAATTTTTCCCTCCCACCAGACAGAAATCCAAGGTGTTCAGTATTTGCTGTCCCAACCATTCCCAAATGCCATCCTTCCATGAATCCATTCAACTGCTTAATTACAATACAAATGAGGAAAGAAAGAAAACCTTATAATGAGTTTCTGCTCTCCCCCCCCAGTCTTTCCCAGTTGTCTTCTGAGGCTTCATGTGGGGGCCAATGGCTCCATGACTCCTTCCTCCCTCTGCAGTTTTCACAGGCATCTAGGGGGGGGGATGGTAGGACTGGGAAGATCTGTTCCACTCTGATTGCATAATGAGTTTCTAGTGGATGGCTGGATTAAAACCCAATTCCATGGCTGAAATGAATGGAGGCAGGATCTGGGTCAGTGTGCTCTGCTTCCAAAGATTGAGGGGGACATCTGTTCAGAGCTGAAAGACATGAGAACAAGATCTCCTTCCCCCTTTCTGGGTGGACTCTCCCAGGAGAGGCCTTGCTTATCAGACAAAGGCATGGAGAACAGAAGATAAGAAATGGAGAAGTAGATGGGGGAGGGTATCTTGCAAGCAGAGTTTGAAAAGACATTACTGCAGTTGTTAAAGAAACATATAAGCAGACAAAACGGGGACACCACAGATGAGGACAAAGGAGAGGCTGGATTCTGGTAAGAGAACAAAAAATGGAAGGTCTCACTTCTGAAATTGAAATTTTCAACATGTTAAAGAGGACTTAAGGACTTGCAATTTGAAAATGCTGGGCAGCTTGAGAATGCTGAAAACTCCAAATAATTTTAAAAGCTTAATATTTTAAGGTGTGCAATTTGCCAGGGGCAGGAGAGTCTACCTTTTATATCTGTTTTCAATTTTTTTTAAACATCATGACAGCATTTTGCCCAGCGTTACCAATGCACAATTTAGACAAAAGACCACATTAGAGATTGAAAATAAATGCTTATGTGTTTCAGGATTAGTTCCATAATAGTTTCACTGATTAGTGATAGGATAAGAAAAGTAACTTAAGAAGAAGATTATTTCCCTACACAAACAAACTTGAGCTCATGAGGCTCCTGTGGGTGGACATACCTCATGTTTCAGGAGAATAGACAGATAAAACCCATTTACAACACATACAGAAAATGCACAAATAAAACTTTTTCCTCTAAATGAGCTTAAAACATTCCCTCCTGACAAGGGAAGGCAAAAGGGAACTAATTCTCTTCACTTCACTCTATTTTGTTGGACAGACAAATTAGCATAGAAAGAGAGTGAGAGAGATAAAATCACTATTCCTCTATTTTATTTTACTTTTCTTTTTAAGTACCTTTATTTAGCCAAATTGGTTTCCCAGCAAAACCTTGAGCAAAGCCCATTATTCACAAATTTCCCTTTATCATTTTTTTTCTTTATAACGGCTAGGATGGGCACTCCACCTCTCATCCCTTGCCATGAACAAATTACTTATAGGGGATCCAGGTACGACCCTCAAGCTACAGCTTCCCATGTTTCCTTCAGATGTGGGTTCAATGGGATCTAGTCGGGTCTCCCTTGCAACAAAATCCCTACCACACTGCCTGACAGTTTTTGGACCAAAAAAAAAAGCGAGGGTCTGGGAGGACTCTGGTTCCCAATGCACAGTAAGGGACCCTTCTAACCTGGGAACACACTGCCATCAGTTTGCAGACAAAAAGAGGCCTGAGAGGACCTTCTGTCCCCAACCAGCAGGTATTGGCATCTCCTGCCACCGGCTTTTCACAACTTTTCCTAAACAATTTTACCGGGGTTCATATTTCTACTTTTACCTTTTGGACTTAGAGGAGTCTGGGAGGCTCTACCTGCTTTTTTCCAAGCATCAACCATGAGCACCTCCTTCCCAGACCTGGGCATTGCTTACAGGGCCTTACCAGTTGGTTGCCCAAATCCGATTCTCTCATTCACTTTTCTATTCCATCTCACACAGCCTCTACCTTTTCCCTAACAAAAGATCCTGTGCTCTGGCCAAACCCCCACACTTTCCAGGGTCTGTCACTTGAACAGATCCTTTCTGCATTTAGGAAAGGCCAAAGACAGCAAAATCCAACTGTGATTGGGAAAAGGGACTTCTCACTCACACACACAGACATACACACATTTCCATTGCTCTCCTGGGCTTTAAAGTTAAAATTTAGAGGTACCGTATATACTCGAGTATAAGTCGACCCGACTATAAGCCGAGGGACCTATTTTGCCACATAGAATTGGGAAAAAATGGTGACTCGCGTATAAGCCGAGGGGGCATTTTTCAGCACACACATTTTTCCGCCTGGGCTAATCGGCCTCTTTGCAACCCCACCCCTCTGGTAACCGTGCGATTGTAGCACTTTGCACAAAGGAGCAATAGTTGATAACATGCCCCACGTCAGCTGGAAGGGTATTCTTGGATAGTGAGAAGCTGGAACCGGGCGGGCGGGCGAGAGAGGCGGGCAGAAAAAAAGGGGGGGGAAATCCACACACGCTCGCGCAGGGAAAGGGGAAACGGGTGGGCCGGCCGGCTCCCCTCTCCTCTTTGTGTGTGTGTGTGTGTTTCTCTCTCTCTCTCTCTCTCTCTCTCTCTCTCTCTCTCTCAATTCTCCCCCACCCCAAAAGCGGGGAGGGGGCGACCTTGCAAAAGGGAGGGGGCTTCTCCCGGTTGCGGGAAAGGCTGGAGGTGCGCCTTTCTCGGCCAGCCCGGGTAAATTTGGCCGTATTCTTCAATACGGGCCGGCCCCAGCAGTTCCGGCTGGTTGCCGGCAGTTGGCTGTTCCTCCCTGGCCGCCTTGGCCCCCCCGGCCCTGTCGGTGAGCGCCTGGCAGAGCGCAGCATCACCAGGCATCCCCCCTTCGGGCGAGGTGTCTGGCGTTCTCCCTCGCGCTTGGCTGCGGCAGCCCGGGGTATTTTGTCCCGGCCTCGACACGCAGCGCCGCAGGGAACGGAAGGGAAGGGGGGAGGGCCGTACCTGGAGCATCACATGAAGAATTGGCTGAAGAATACGGCTGAATTTACCCGGGCTGGCGCAGGGAAAGGCGGAAACGGGTGGGCCGGCCGGCTCCCCTCTCCTCTTTGTGTGTGTGTCTCTCTCTCTCTCTCTCTCTCTCTCTCTCTCTCAATTCTCCCCCACCCCAAAAGCGGGGAGGGGGCGACCTTGCAAAAGAGAGAGGGCTTCTCCCGGTTGCGGGGAAGGCTTGAGGTGCGCCTTTCTCGGCCAGCCCGGGTAAATTCGGCCGTATTCTTCAGCCAATTCTTCATGTGATGCTCCAGGTACGGCCCTCCTTTCTTCTGTTCCCTGCGGCGCTGCGTGTCGAGGCCGGGACCGAATATCCCGGGCCGCCGCAGCCAAGCGCGAGGGGGAACGCCAGACGCCTCGCGCGAAGGGGGGAGGCCTGGCGATGCTGTGCTCTGCTGGGCACTCACCGACAAACCGGGGGGGCCGAGGCGGCCAGGGAGGAACAGCCAACTGCCGGCAACCAGCCGGAACTGCTGGGGCTGGCCCGTATTGAAGAATACAGCCGAATTTACCCGGGCTGGCTGAGAAAGGCACACCTCCAGCCTTCCCCACAACTGGGAAAAGCCCCCTCCCTTTTGCAAGGTCGCCGCCTCCCCGCTTTTGGGGTGGGGGAGAATTGAGAGAGAGAGAGAGAGACACACACACACACACACAAAGAGGAGAGGGGAGCCGGCCGGCCCACCCGTTTCCCCCTTTCCCTGCGCCTGCCCGGGTAAATTCGGCCATATTCTTCAGCCAATTCTTCATGTGATGCTCCAGGTACAGCCCTCCCCCCTTCCGTTCCCTGCGGCGCTGCGTGTCGAGGCCGGGACGGAATACCCCAGGCCGCCGCAGCCAAGCGCGAGGGGGAACGCCAGACGCCTCGCTCGAAGGGGGAAGGCCTGGCGACGCTGCGCTCTGCTGGGCGCTCACCGACAAACCGGGGGGGCCGAGGNGAGAGAGAGAGAGAGAGAGAGAGAAACACACACACACACAAAGAGGAGAGGGGAGCCGGCCAGCCCACCCGTTTCCCCCTTTCCCTGCGCGAGCGTGTGTGGATGGAGCAGCGGCCAAGGGTTTATAAAGCAAGCGGCGGAGTCCTGCAGCTCAGAGGCGACACGGGGGGAGGGAATCGGAGCTAACCGAGGAAGGAGGCTGCTGTTTCTGCTGCCGCCGCCGCCAGCCAGGTCATAACATGGTAAATAAATATGAGCGTAGGGGATCCGCGTGTGAACGAAGCCCCACTCCCCCGCCCCTTTTGCTTTCGCTCCCGAGCCGGCATTTTTTAAAAGGGCTTGACTCCAGCCTGGGATTCGGAGCGGGAGACGCCGCCGCTGCTGCCGCCCGTGCTGCTGTGGACTTACAATATCCGAGCAAAAGACTTTGCAAAAGACCACCCCGCCAAGGGGGAAAGGCACGCAGTTGGGCACCGTCTTCCTTCGGCGTCTCTTTAAACGGTGCTCGGATATTGTAAGTCCAGAAAGAACTGGGGGAAAATATTGACCCAAGTATAAGCCTAGGGGGGCATTTTTCAGCTCAAAAAATGGGCTGAAAAACTCGGCTTATACTCGAGTATATACGGTAGTCACCTTCTTTTCAAAGCAGCCCTTGAACTCAAACTCAAAACTCCCTTTACTACTCTCGCTCCACAAGGGCAGGGCCTAGGAAACCCATCCACAGACACAAGGGTCTGCTATCGGCAAGATAGGGCTTACCAGTCTCAGTCCATTGGAGAGGTTAGCTTAGAGTCCCATCCTGGGTGCCAAATTGTTGAAAGAAAAATCTTCATCAGGGTCCAGTCCAAGCTGGGAATAATCAAAATGCAGACTGCTTTAGAAAGAAGGTTGCAGTTTATTGAAGAGGAGAACCAGACAGAAAGATTGCTCTGGAAAAACTGACCACATGGAGCAGAGTGAACTTTTGTTTGGAGTTGTTCCTGTGGCATGAACTTTAACCTGAGTCTGAGTGTGCCTTTCTGGTATTCTGATGGTGGTGGGTTAATCCTATTATGTCCCAAAGGTCATATCCTGCTTCCCTGGGGCTATGGCTGATGATTGTTGGATTTTTTGGTGTGAGGGATTGTTGATTCTAGGGATCTTTCTTTCTAATCCCAGCTTCCTGGCTCCAATCTTTCTGACAAGATTATCACATCTGCATTTCTACAGACCTGGTTTCTGTTTGGGGCAGAGACCTGTGCGGGGTGTGTGTGTGTTGGTTTCTGCCTTTAAAATCCTTTAGGGAAATATATTCTGCCTTTTTAATATTTCCCAAAATATTTCTTTCTCTGGATTCTTCCCAAAGTGTGAAGGTTATTTAATAAGTCTAGTGATACACCATTACATTACATTACATTACCTGATGTAAAATTATCCAGCTCCCAAACAGCATAAAGACTATGTAAACTCAGTTGAAGGAATGTTTCTGCCCCTGTAAAGTAGCCAGTGGGTTAGCCAATAATTGCTGTGGGTAGTGCAAAAAATAAAAAATAAAAAATTGAAGCATATGCAAAACAGGCAACACTATTAAAAAAGGTGTGTGTGTGGGGAGATTCAGAACACTTAGCTGATAAAATTAATACTCTGCAAATCTGTTTCAGTAATAGATTGCCAGGCTTTATACCAGATACAACAGCAAATCCCTATTCTCCAGCACTTATCTTTCTTACTGAAGTTGTTCATATGCCTGACATGGCTAGATTAGTTGGTCCACTTCAGACTTAGTTTAAATGTTAGGCTTTTTCTTCCCACATTTTCAGTCAATGAAAATTCATTTGTTGCCCTCTCTGCCTTGAGTCTGAGGTTTAATTCTCATATAATGTTTCTAGCTCATCTGGGAACCGTTTGTTCCTGCCCCATCAGCTTCATTCCTTACACATATCACCTGTTCTATTCTGTCACTTATGAATTCATCTCTCTACAGATTTTTCTGACATAAAGAACCATATATTCTGTGCATTTTCTTGATTTAATCTGTAGATTTTTTTTTAAAAAAATGAATGTTTATGTGAACGTATCAAATTTGTAATGTAGAATATAAATTAGAATGAAATTGTGATCTGTATACTTTTTATATTTTTCTAATGCAGCTTGCAACTAAAATGAAAATGGATAAAAATGAATTTAATGCTGAAGAAAAGACAAACCAAAATAAATTAGTTTTTCTTTTCCTTTTTAAAAAAAACCCAAAGACAAAGGGAAACCTCTAATATTACCTCTATACCATTGCTCTGGAATGAATGTTTCTCAACCTATTCCTAGCAATGTACAGCTTAGCCCTAGGCTGATTTTTGACTGTAATTAATATACCTGATACCTATTTTAATTTCACTGTTCTGATTCCAAATGATCATCAAAACCACTATATTGTATATTTTAAAATAAATAATAAATAAAATATATCTGAGAATTTACCTTAATAATTTTGTTCATACTATTGGAAAAGCAAAGTTGATTTAAAATGATACTAATCACCATAGTCTTGCTAACTACAGTAAATACAAGGCATTTCCAGTGCACCGTTTGGGGGCAAAAATATTTCATTCATTAGATCAACCAAGAACAGTGAAATGAAAGATCATTAACTAATGTCCTAATTAGAATAATCATGACTAATTATGGTTATTACACTAATGGGCTTAATTCTCAAGCACAGTGTAAGGATGTCAGAAGGTTAAGAAGCCTGTGACAAATTGATATTTAAAATAGGATCCTATGAATTTATACTAATTTAAGACAAAATATGAATTGCATATTAAAAACTGCTATATGTCAAGATTTGAAATAAGTATATAATGGTAATCCAATTAGAATCAAAATGCATTTTGATTGGAAATAGCAACATTTACTTTCTTTTTCTTTTTAAAGTAATGATTTGGAGGCACATTTAAATATTTGATTATTTGTTATTTATTATTGTCATTTATTGTTTTGATTATTGGTTTGATGTGTATGTGTATGAATACATACACACACACACTGACATCAAAAAAGTATGGCTATATTTGATGCTGATGGTGAGCATCTCTGACTTATCTAGCTTTATTTTAAATTTATTAACCTTTTATTTTATCCATTACTGACTGCAAGCATTTATTTGAAGACTTACATCATTACTTGAAGAGTACAGCAAAAGAGATTTGGATTTCATCAATACACTGATAGATACCTGGATCCAAATCCAAATTTCATGTATATATTGAAAGATACTGGAAATACAATGGAGTCAGTATATAATAGCTTACACTGTGAAGAGCAGTTATTTTCAAATGACATCTAAGATGCAGAATAGAATCAATACAATGCAAGATTTCCTATTGGCAGATCTCCTTAATAATTTATTTTATTTATATAGATTTTATTATTTTTATAGGGTTAGGATTATGGTGGGGTCGGGGTTAGGATTGGGATTTGGGTTAGGGTTGGGGGTTTTCCAAGTAACATTTTCAATATTTAGCAAACAGCATAGTGTCTGGGTACATGTATTCAGTTCTTTTTTCCTTAAAAAAAAAAAAAAAAAAAAAAGGTGCCGGAACTCACACACGCTTTGCCTACCCTACAAGGTTCCATTCAAAAAAGGTGCCAGAGCTCCGTTCTGGGCGTTCTATGAGAAAAAAAGCCCTGCATGTATTTAACTAACAATAATAGAAATAGTTAATTATCATAAACAGTATGTTAATTAATCACTCAATAGCCTTCTTCTTACTAATATATATTCAAACTTACTTATCACATTCCTTTCTCTCTGACTCATTTTTCTAGTCATTGATAGACATTATCCCATGTTCTAAAATACACTGAATCTTCTTTATCTTTAATCTTTAAAGAGATTTCTGCATACTCTAGAATTTTCTTAATTAGTTCTTCTTCAGTTGGTAAGTTTTCATTTTTCCAATGTTGGGCAAATACAATTCTTGCTGCTGTTAATATATACAGTATAGTATTAGATATCTACAATCTTTCTCATAGTTGGCTCTTATTATTTCTAACAGAAATAATTCTGGTTTAAAGTCTATTTGTTTTCTCCAACCATAAATGTATTTTAAGCCAATTTGCTTTAGGGCATGTCCACCAAATGTGATAATAAGTACCTGGTCTTTGTTTACATTTCCAACAGTTGTTTGAAGTATTTTTAAACATTTTTTGCTAGTCTCACTGGTGTCATATGCCATCTGTAAAACATTTTATATAAGTTTTCTTTATATGGCACTGCTTTAGTTAATTTAATATTTCTTTCCCATAAATTTGCCAATCCTCTAATTCTATATTATATCCAAAATTCTTTGCCCATATTATCATTGTTTCTTGTTCTTCTTCCATCTTTAAGTTTAACAGAAATCTATACAGTTTCTTGATCAACTTTTCATCTGTTTTTAACAATATCTGATCAAATTCTGTCTGTTCTTTATAAAATCCCGTTGTTTTCACATCTTTTTCATATCTCGTTTGAATTTGCAGATATGGCCACCATGCTAAATCAATACCTTGTTCTTGTAAATCTTGTCTATCTTTCAATTTTCCTTCCTTATCCAAAATATCTTTATAAGTCACAACTTTATCGTAGTTAATTAAATTTGGGTAAGCAAAAGCTTCCATTGTTGAAAGCCATTCAAATATCTTAATATAATTTTTTTTCTTTTATTTTTCCCCATTCTGAAAGGAGTGCATTCCTTATAAGATGGTTTTGAAAGTATCTATGTATTTTATTCTTTCCATACCACAGAAAGGCATGCCAACCAATTTGTAGGTCATGCCCCTCTAGGTACAATAGTCTTTTTATCTCTAAGCATTATCCATTCTTTAAGCCACATTAGAATAGTTGCTTGGTAGTATAACCTCCAGTCCGGCAATCCAAATCCTCCACTGTCTTTTGCTTCTTGTAGCATTTTCACTTTAATTCTAGCTTTTTTTCCTTGCCAGATGAATTTTAGTATTATTGTATTCAGTTCATCAAAGAAGGCTTTTCCCAGCCTTACAGGGATCGTTTGAAATAAAAAGAGTATCTTTGGTAAGATATTCATTTTCACTGTTGCTATTCTCCCCAGCATTGACAGTTGAAGGTTTTTCCACTTTTCCAAATCCAATTTTATTTGTTTTAACAGTCTTACGTAGTTATCTTCTTTTACTGTTACACATCTTGCTGTTAGGTAGATTCCCAAGTACTTAACTTTTTTAACTATTTGAAGATATTTTTTTTGTTAGTTGATTTTTTTATTTTTCTGCTAGATGGACGCTGGGGAATGAAGCTCCGTTCCCCAAGCCCAATTTCTACCAGCTGGGGAGTCCAATAGGACTGAAAGTCGCCCCGTAGAAGCAACTGGTGGCCAAAGGGTGAAACTTTGCAGATTGCGGATCAGCAGTAGCTGGCTTGCTTGATCCAAAGGAGACCTTAGAACCAGCAGGAAGAAAGGCTGACCACACCCATGCGGTCTCACATAAGCAGCTGATCGTCGGAGACATAGAATTTCAAAGCAGAAGGCAAACAGCCAGCCTGCATGAGACTACTTTCCTTATCTCTCTGCAAGTGGAAATACCAGTTCCGTGAAACAGCATTCCAACAGTATTTAAGAACAAAGCTCCTAGCTCCAGGGAGGGGGGATTTTCTTTTCTTACCCCTCCCTCCTGAACTATAAGCGGCGGTTTAAGCTTCTGGGAAATTAAAACTGAATTACAACATTACTGTGAAGCTGTCTGAGGCATAAAAGAAGGTTAATTTGGGAAATTTTTGGTTTTATAGATCTTTTTTGCTTATTTTTTGTTTGAAAGCTATCTGAGTTTTAACTTTTTAAACTCTTTTAAAGTTTGGTGGGAATGGACATCTAATGACATCTAGTGGCAAAACTGAGAACTATACACAGTTTCCCCTGTTCAGAGTAAAACCTGGCTGTATGCCCAGACATTGCTTATCTCAGTGTCCTTGGAATTTAGAGTCCTGAAGATTGTGACTAGGAAAGAAAGACTCTTTTTGGATTGCCCTGTCTTACAGGATGTATTATAATTATAAATAAAAACTGTGTTTGGAGTCATCGGACTCCCCTGGATTACAAATATAGCTTCACCTGGAATCTTTATAAGCTGTTTCTGAAAGAGTGAATACCAAGAAACCCCCTCTGAACAAAACTCTGTGGATTACAAATTTTGGCATTTTTTCCTCTTTTTTTCTTTCTTTATTTTTTCCTTTTGCCCTTCTGATTTTTTTTACCATTTACTATTTTTATTGTTTACCTCTCCTATTTATTAGGAGCTTATTGGATTATAAATTTTGACTTACTTGATGGATTACAACATATGAATTAAAGATAAAAATGAGTACCCAAACTTATCTAAAGTTGGATCTTCTGCTCCCTTTTCAGCTTTTGCAAGTCCAATCTATCAGAGATCAATTGCTACAATGTTACAACAAGAAAAGACTGACACCTTCCAAAAAGATACTCAAATGACTCTGCAAGCAATCCAAGAGGCAATCGCTACTCACATCGCGGTCACATCGAAAAAACATGAGGAGTTGAAAAGTGATTTTGATAAAATGAACTAAAAAATTAACAATATGGATTCTCAATTTGAAAATTTTAAACAGATGATTACAGATAATCAACAAAGAATTCAAAAATAGAAGATAAATCAACTGAGGTTGACCAGAAATTAGAAGTCTTAAAAGATGAAAACCAGAAATTGATGCAAATAAATGGAGAACTAGAAGATTCGATAGCCATCATGGAAATGGAAAAGGCCTCATATTTTTTAAGATTTCAAAATATTATAGAAGATAAGGAAGAGGACCTCTTAGACTTGATAACCGAATTATTGGCAGAAACATTAGTAACTGGGAAACAACAAATGGAAGGAGAATTAGACCAGTCAACTCAAACTATGCTAGAAGAAATAAAGTTCCCAGAGAAGTGCATGTTAGATTCCTTAAAAGATCTACAAGAGACTAGATTTTGAGAAAAGTAAGAGACGAACCCCTGAAATACAAAGAAAAAGAAATTGTAGTCCTCAAACAAATTCCTAGGAGAATAAGAGAGTCCCGAAGAGAATATCAGTTTCTAACTAGGAAATTAACTGAAAAAGGAGTGAATTTCTGATGACTGATTCCAGAAGGGATTTTAATCTACTGGGATACAAAAAGATATAGACTGGACATGCCACTTAGAGCAATGGAATTCTTCGACAATCAGAGTGTTTTTGGAAAGAGGTGATCCTAAAACAAAGAAACAAGAAGAAATATCAGTAGAAGGAGCAATCAAACAAAGAGAGGAGGAAGAAATTAAAAACACACATACAGAAGAAGGAGCAAGACCAAGAGATCAGAGACAAATAAGATTGACTAGAAGATTAAGATCTACATATAACTAAAAGAGATGGAGGAGTGTAGCATTTTGTCAATAAATATAAATGGACTAAATTATCCTTCAAAAAGGAGAAGAATCTTTACATGACTACAAAAATTAAAAATGGACATAATTTGTCTTCAAGAAACACACATTAAGAGACAACATTATAAATTGTTAGAACAACCAAAAATTGGTAAACTTTACTTTGCATTAGCACTTTAAAAGAAAAGAGGAATAGCTCTATATATTAAAGAAATGATGCACCCCAAACAAATCTATGCAAATAAAGGGGAGAATATTAATGGTGGAAATAATGATGGGTCAAAAACAGATACTGATGGTAGCAATATATGCACCAAATGATAAACAAGAACAATTTTATAAAAAACTATGTAAAAAAAACTATCAAAATCTTTGTATAATGGGAGACTTTAATGCAATAGCAGATGGAACTTTAGACTACAAAAGTACTAAACAAGGGAGAAAAGGAGGAAATATATTACCTAAAGCGTTTTTAAAAATGACAGAAGAACTCTGCATTCAAGATATATGGAGAGAAATTCAAAGAAATCGCAATATACATTTTATTCAAATAGACATAAATCATGGTCTAGAATTGACATGATATGGACATCTTTGGAACTTAAAACAATGATACAAGAAACTAATGTTTGGGCAGACCATAACCCAATAAAGATGACTTGGAGAGGGTCTAAGAAAAAATTAAACTTGAATTCCCCCTTTGGCTGTTCCCCTTAGTCCGTTGCATTGTAAATCAACTACACTTTATTTCTTATGGGAACTGCCTGGATCGTTCAAATACCTGTGCAGTGTGTCCTTGAAGGCGGGTGCAGACCTCACAATCTGCAGATGGATTCTTAGCATTCCATTTCCACTCCAAGTGATTCAACCCCCCCTCCCAAATGATGTCAAGTTGAGAGCGGAGAAGAAACTAGGTGAAAAGTCAATCACTCTTGATATGCTGGCTTGCAGAAGAACAATACATTTGGAATGAACACAGAAATATAAAAGCATAAACAATTTACCATTTACAAAACACTGTTTCACTTTGGTCATTTAGGGTGCCTGGCATGAAACATCTTTATTAGTTTAGCTGCTTTTACATCCTTTGCCACCACCCATTTTGTGTCTGCTGGACCTCTCTTGCTTTCCCTAGGGCCTTGCACAATGTTACCCATGTGGAAGTCCACCCATTCCACCAGTGTTGCGGACAACAGGGTCCAGTGTTACGGACAACAGGGTCCATTCTGTGTCTGCTGGACCTCTCTTGCTTTCCCTAGGGCCTTGCACAATGTTACCCATGTGGAAGTCCACCCATTCCACCAGGGTTGCGGACAACAGGGTCCAGCGGGAAAGCTCGGCATGGCTATAAACTCAGCTCCCATAATCACCTTAAAGGGATAAGTCCTGTGCTACTATGCACCGGGTTATTGTAAGTGACCTCAGCAAATTACAGCAGCTCAGCCCAGTAAGCCTGGTTATAATTTATATAACATTGCTCCACCATTGAGTTAGCTCATTCTGCCACCCTGTTAGTACTAGGATGAAAAGCATAGCTAAGTCCCTGGGATGAGCCTATTAGGCTCACAAACTCCCTCCAGAACTTTGCAGTAAACTGCATACCCCGGTCTGAGATAATCCTCTTTGAGACTCCATGCAATCTGTAAACATGCTGCATGAACATTTTTGCTATGTGCTGGGCTCAGGGGAGATTTAGGCACAGTATGAAATGTGCCTGCTTGGAGAACAGGTCAACAATGGTCCATATTACAATGTTCCCCCCACTCTCTGGAAGCTCGACTATGAAGTCCATGACTATCTCCTCCCATGGTAGGGTTGGGTTGTCTACTGGTTGCAGCAATCCAGGGGCATTCCCTGGTAAGTGCGTCACAGATGTGCATACAGGGCAACTCACCACATAGTTCTATGTACTTCTTCAGCCTTGGCTACCAAAATTGTGTTTTTATAAGGTGCAGGGTCTTTACAAATCCAAAGTGCTCTGCTGGTTTCGTGTCATGACTCCTTTATAGGACTATGGTTCTCTAGCTGACTGGCTGGGACATATACTTCCACGCTAAGCCTTGCTTCAGCATCAAGTCTCTCTTATGCTTTTGGAACCACTCATCCTTTCCCAGGCAACTGGGAATCACTGGATCAGTGAGTTCTTTCCTGATCAAGGGGTTCCTTCTGTGACAGTTTCACATGTACTGGTGCTGCAAGTTGCTTAAAGGGGATGATAGAGTTAATTATCTCTTCCCTAGTGCTCTTATATTGAAGCAGGAACAAGAGAGCATTGGTGACGAAGATTTTTTTTTTCCAAGCAGTTGAACTGCTTGAAGTATTGACCCCACTGGACCTGCTTAGGGGATAGTTTTCTTGAGGCCTTTAGTGCTTCCATGTTCTTGTTGTAGGTCCAAACTTTGAATGGGATTTTACTGCCCTCTAAGAACTGTCTCCCGATGAGGAGGACCCAGCAGATGACATATGCCTCTTTCTCCCAGATAGCTCACCACCTCTCGGTGTCAGGGAACCATCTAGCTGTTCAAATGCCATCAGCCACCTTAATTTCCTGAGTCTCAACCCCAATCTTTCCACTATCAGCAAGCTGATCAGGCACCAGGTGCAACATGAATCTAACAGGGCTGTGAGAGTGTCTTTTACTCCAGAGTAGGGCATCAGGATCTCTACCTGGGCAGTCATTTGGGTGATGGTGCCATTACCATCGGGTAATCTTCCCTCTTGCTGTCATTCTTATAAAAGACCAAGCGAGGCTTATCAGAGGTCGGAGTTCCCTCCCTTTCACTGGACTGGGGAGTGACCTCCATGACCTGCTGCACAACCTGGGTTTTCTCTTTTGCTTGCCAACAGGTTTTTTTTCCCTTTTGGCTGGGTTGGGGTCCACGATGCAGATGCTGGATGCAGAGCTGGACAGTCAGCCTCATGGTGGCCTTCCTTGTCACATCAGATCTAGTTCCATGTTAGTGGCCATCTGATAGCATGCCCTGAGGTTGTTAGGCACCTCCCAGGGTAAGCAGTTGTGGTACAGTTCCCAGTTCAACCCGTCCCACAATTGGTAGACCAGCAGGAGCTCAAGCCATTCTCTCAAGCAGGCCACCAGGCTGAAAAACTCTCAAATGTACTCTGCAACTGGCTGTTTCCCTTGTCAAATGGAGCGTATCCTGGCTTCTGCACAGCAGGTTTCTGGGGTTCTCAAATCTGTACCACAGCTCCTGCATGAGGATGTCCACATTCATCAGCTCGGAGGCTCATTTATCATAAAGAGTCACCAACCACTCCACAATATCCTCTTCCAAGTTCAAGGTGATAGTGTCCACACATAAAAGTTCATCAGGGTGCAATGCACTGTACCGCTCCAAGTAGTTCCCCACCTGAGTCAGGAAATAGTCTAACCTTTTGGGCTGGCTATCAAACTTTGCCCTGAAGGGGGGGAGATTCCAGTTTTGCCACACCAGCACCTGGCCCCACCACTTGTGAGGCCACCTGTGCAGAGGCTCCAGTCACTGCAGGAAGTAGAGAGGCCTTCCCTGGCCCCATTGGAGGGGTATTTGCCATTGCCCCTTGCTATGTGGTCCCGTCACCCTGAACAGGCTCGACAAAATTTGCTGCCACAGAGAATAGTGGGAGAATGGTGAAGCTGCTTGGCAACCTCAATCCTGGCTCCCGTCATCATTGACCATGGCAAGATGGAGCCCCAGACCTCCAGCCCACTGAACTTTTCTCTGAGCTGTTCCAGTGAATGGCTGTGGGTTGAGACTGGAAACCTCCATTCTGCTGGCTCTTCCCACTACGCTGCTCCATTTGTTTCCCCCCTAGTAGTGGATATTCTACCTCCACTGCCTTCTTCACATTGCTTGCCCACTGCCCCTTTGGCCCAGAATAAGGGGCTCCCAACAACATCTCTCTTCTGTGCAAGGGTGACTGCTCCAGTTTCTCAGTCCTCTGCTTGGGGTGTGTGCTATTTGGCTGATCCCCAGGTCCCGTTTGGGCTGCCATCTGCACCCCTCAAAGAGGGGCTTCCCCCAGCTTCACCCCACCATCCATCTTCCTGTTGACTGCTGACATCCCAATATCGCAGCTCTCCTGAAGGGTCCAGATAGGCTGAAGTAAGTCAGAACTGATTTAATGTCAAATTTCCAGCTAGCAAATCCAAGAAAGGAACTCCTGGAACATTGTTTTTCCCAAAAGTAATACTTTTATTGAATATGCTACATTGGCACAAAAGAAGTAAAACCAGCTTTGAATTTCCTGCTCAAAAATCCACATAATTAAACTTGAATTCCCCCTTTGGCTGTTCCCCTTAGTCCATTGTGCTGTACTTTCCCTTAGTCCATTGTGCTTTATTTCTTATGGGAACTGTTGGATCATTCAAACACCTGCACAGCATGTCCTTGAAGGGTGGAGGATCTGGAGATGGATTCTTAGCATTCTAATCATACCTCAAGTGATTCAACCACCCACTCCCAATTTTTATCAAGTTAAGACTGGAGAAGAAAAAATAAAGGTCTAAATAAATTTGGAATATTGAAAATTTACAACAAAATTTTGAGAATTAATTAAAAAGAACAAATAGCTTCTTATGGGAAATAGTTCTTTTTTTCTTCTTTTGAAACATAACAAAGATAAGTATTTTATTGTTTTAAAAAAAAGACACTAGAGAGGATTTTAGCCAGAGTGAGAAAAAATTACAGACCTACCTTACGCGCTAATCAACTGAGACCCTACAGAATAAGGGAAATGTTTATATCATGGAAAATATTAAAGAACACTTTTGAAGAATAAAACCAGAAACTAGTAGATATGATGTCATACAATGGTGCCTGCCTTCAAGCCTGTGGAATCTTCAGAGCACAAGGCTTATCTGTGGGTTGTCACAGTGGCATAAGGTTTCTTACACAGTGTTTTTGCAGTGCTCCATGATCAACCTCAAGATCTCTTCCCAGATTTCAATACATTATAGAACAACTGGTAAGGCATACCATAGTCATCCATTCAGATGAAGTATCCCATCTGTCTTATCTGGGCTCTGATAATCAGGGATTCAATACTGGTGGACACAGCATGATCCACAGCCTGCATTTATAAAGAACAGTATGACTTTAAAATTTCTAGGCACACATATTATTAATTCTTTCTGATTCGCTCGCCTGAATTTTCTTTTCTCTCTTCTAGTTTTTTGTTTTATTTTTGCCTCAGCTGGCATCTTTTATTTGTGATATTTGCATTTCTGCTTAAATGTTCTCAGCTCAGTTGGGAATAATCTAAACATTATATCTTCTGTCTGATCAAAGACTTTTAGTAATAATACATTTATGATCTTGGACACTTTGCGGAATAATTTCCTATTGTTCCTTCCAAACAATATTTCTGCTGAAGTATTTAATTCTCAACTGGCACTTACCTTTTAAATTGTGCATTTAATTCTTCACTAATTGCTGTCAATATTTATGTTGTTGAACTTTTATCTGTTGCATGTTGTATAATTGCTACCATTAGATATTCTCCCATAGGCTTTCTACTCAAATTCATAAACTACACCAGTATTGTAGTTTTTCAGCAAGACTCAAGTATTTTTAAAGCTATTGTTGAGCAATATAGCACTTGATTTAAACTTTTAAATGTATAATTTGAAATGAAATCAGCTGATTAATTACAGTAACTGAACTATGCACACTTAAAAAAATAAAACCTTTTATCCAACGTAGTAAAACATTTCTAAAAATTCTAGTTTACTATTTTAGCTTTCACTTTTCTATAGAAACCTATACAATATGCATTTCCATAGTGAACTGTGTAATATATGCAGTTACTGTCATGCCAGACAAATCTTATTGCATTCTTTGACCAGGTGACAAAATTAATGGACCAGAGGAATGCTGTGGATATAATTTACTTGGACTTATTAAGGCATTTGATAAAGTAGACCACTTTAGAAAAATGTGGGTTAGAAAGCATCACCACCAAATGAATTCATAGCTGGCTGACCAGTCATACTCAGCATGTGGTCCTCAATGGAACTGTATCTACATGGAGGGAAGTGTGTAGTGGGGTGCCCTAGGGCTCTGTTCTGGGTCCAGTGCTCTTCAACATCTTCAGCAATGATTTGGCTGAGGGGATAGTTGGGGAACTCATCAAATTTGCAGATGACATTAAGCTGGCAGGAATAGGCAACACTCCAGAAGATAGGCTTAAGATACAGAAGGATCTTGACAGACTTGAACATTGGGTGCTATCTAATAAAATGAAATTCAATGGTGAAAAAAGTAAGGTTCTACATTTAGGCAAGAAAAAGAGAGAGAGGGAGAGGAAAGAGAGAGGGAAAGAGAGAAAGAGAGAGAGGAAAGAGAGAGAGAGAGAAAGAGGAAAAGAGAGGGAGAGAAAGAGAGAAAGAGAGAGGGAGAAAAAGAGAGAGGGAGAGAAAGAGAGGGAGAGAGAGAAAAAAAGAGAGAGGGAGAGAAAGGGAGATGAGAGAGAGAGAAAGAGAGAGAGAGAAAGAGAGAGGGGGAGAGGAAAGAGAGGGAGAGAGAGAAAGAGAGGGAGAGAGAGAGAAAGAGAGAGGGAAAGGAAAGAGAAAGAGAGAGGGGGAGAGAAAAAAGAGAGAGGGGGAGAGAGAGGGAGAGACAGAGAAAAAGAGGGAGAGAGGGAGAGGAGAGAAAGAGAGAGGGAGAGGAAAGAGAGAAAGAGGGAGAGGAAAGATAGAGAGAGAGAAAGAGGGAGGGAGAGAGAGAGAGAGAGAGAGAGAGAGAGAGAGAGAGAGAGAGAGAGAGAGAGAGAGAGAGAGAGAGAGAGAGAGAGAGAGAACTCATGCACAGCAGCCTCTATTTCTTTTTAATTAAACTCTTCAATCAAGCTTCATCCCCTTGTGCACGTGCAGGTTTTGCGGCTCCCAGTGTTTTCTTTTCTCTGGGAAACGGGTCCAAGTGGCTCTTTGAGTGTTTAAGGTTGCAGTCCCCTGGTATAGATCGTACCTTGCTCAATAGTAGCAACTGTGAGAGGCATCTTGGAGTCCTAGTGGACAATCACTTAAATATGAGCCAGCAGTGTGCTGCAGCTGCCAAAAAACCCAACACAGTGCTAGGCTGTACTAACAGAGGGATAGAATCAAGATCACGTGAAGTGTTAATACTACTTTACAATGCCTTGGTAAGGCATTCAGTTTTGGTCACTGCGATGTAAAAAAGATGTTGAGACTCTAGAAAGAGTACAGAGAAGAGCAACAAAGATGATTAGGGGACTGGAGGCTAAAGCATATAAGGAACGGCTGCTGGAATTGGGTATGTCTACTTTAATGAAAAGAAGGACTAGGGGATGACATGATAGCAGTGTTCCAATATCTCAGGGGCTGCCACAAAGAAGAGGGAGTCAAGTATTCTCCAAAGTACCTGAACATAGGACAAGAAGCAATGGATGGAAACTAACAAAAGAGAGAAGCAACTGTCAAATTTCCTGACAGTTAGAACAATTAACCAGTGGAACAACCTGCCTCCAGAAGCTGTGAATGCTCCAACACTGGATGTTTTTAAGAAGAGATTGGGCAACCATTTGTCTGAAATGGTATAGGGTTTCTTGCCTGAACAGGGGGTTGGACTAGATTATCTCCAAGGTCCCTTCCAACTTTATTATTATTATTATTATTATTATTATTATTATTATTATTATTATTATTATTATTATTATTATTATTATTATTATTATTATTATTATTACTGTCTCCAATCATTGAAAAATTCGCTTTCTTTCATGTCGCCTCCCCAAAACAATTTCTGGCTGGGTACAGGAAACAGTGTATTACAATATTCTTCATGGAGATATAATTTGAAAAATATTAAATTGAAAAATAATTGAATAATCATGCTCACTTTTGAACATAAACACGTGCTAAATAACACAATAAAAATGATTCTGCATGTTTCTTACTATTCATAGGTTTTACCAGTTGAGTGATTTAAACAGCATTTATGTTACTTATATGGATAAAAGGTATATATTAATATATACATATATCAGCATATATTAGCTTAAATTATATATCAGCAAATATAACTTAATAATACCAAATGTAAATACTAGATCATACTGGAAATTAAGACCGTATTGACATCCCTATCATCTGTTAGCGTTTTTGTGTAACCCTGCAAGAGAAGATAAACCAAAGGGATAACATTTATATAACTAGTATCTCTACTTGACAAAACCAAATACTTTTAATTTAATTTCATACTTTTAATTATCCAACTATCAAAAGCATTATTTAATAAAATTACATCACTAGAAAGTGTTTTATTCAAGAAGAGAAAATTGAGTCCAGTTTTTTATCTTAATTCAGAATATTCTTAAATATAAAACTGAAAAGAGAAGTTTTTCTTTCATGTTTTATGCACAAAGTGCTTGAAAGAAAATTTGGAACCTTGTTGCTATACATGCTGACAGTGAGAAAAAACATAGAGACATTCATTCTCTCAATGGAAGAGTGGACGACAAAGGTAATGGAGTTGACAAGATGGCAAAATTGATTGTTTTCATTAAAGAAAAAAAATGTCTAGTTTTGTTTCTACTTGGAAACTGCTTCTGAACTTTTTGCTCAAAACTGAAAACTGTGAAATTTTGATTTAGATTGGTTTTGATCTTTAGAATGATTCTGTTGTCATAAAAATGGTTTTAAATGTTATGAAATGTGAAACAAAAAGTTGATGTTGCATTTTTTTCCTTTTTTGTACTCTACTACTGCACTGAATATATATATATTCTTTCTTTTTTATTTATACCTTTGTCTTTCTTTCTCTCAGTTTCTAGCTTTTACTTTATTTTGCATTTTTATCTTCTTATTTAATAGTTTTTTGTTTTTTTGTTTTTTAAAAAGAAATGCTTCTTGAATTACAAAGATTCACACTTTCAGGAGTGGGCAAGTGAGGAAGGGACAATGATGGGCTTTCCAAATTAATCATTTACCTTAGATCTTATACCCCATGAAAATCTAGCTGGAGCTTAAGGGAAAGAGGAGAGTAGAATGGGACATGAAAACAATGAAAATAATGTCTTCCACTTCTTCATTCCCCCAAAGATCTGTCTTTTTAAAGAATGGAAAGAGCTTTGACTTCCACATTCTGTATAAAATTTGGTGTTTTTGATTATTAGAACATCCTGTACCATGTGAGGCATGTTCCCTATCTAATTCAATATTCCATTTATAAATATGTGACAGCTGTATGATACAGCATTAGAATCAGAATCAAAATAGAGCTGGAAGGGACCTTGGAGGTCTTCTAGTCCAGCACCCCTGTTCAAGCAGGAGATCCTATACCATTTCAGAAAAGTGACTGAAGTTAAAAACTTCCAGCACACCCACATCTGAAAAATAACAACAATAACAATAACAATAACAACAACAATAATAATACTAATGATGTTTAATAATGTCTTATTAAACTAACTTTTTAGAATATTTTTGTCAAGTCGCAGCCAATGGTAGTCTTTCTTTTAAATATTCTCTTCTCTATGGGAAAGATTTTTATCATTTCTTACTCTCTTATATAGAATTCTTATTATTCTGAGCCTACTGAATAGAAATCACACTCAACTATTGATGCACTCAACTCTTTTTCCTATGATATTTTATAACTACTTGTCAAAGAAACATAAAATGATTTAAACCTGAGTCAAAAAAGAATAATAGTCTTATATATGCTTTAGTCAATTATAGACTTGTTGGAGCAAATTGTGCCCACATGAATAGAAAACCAAGTAAATAGCAATTACTGAAAATGTTATATGCATGAACAAAGAACAGCAATGTATCATACTAGGAAAATGCATTTGATTTGTTTAAGCAATTTTGATACCATCAAGAAGCCAGAAATAGCCATAAGTATCAATCTCATTTATCTATTAAGGATAATGAATAAAATAAAAAAACAAATATTGAACACATTTGATTCAAACTTCCATTAAAAGTTGCTTGAAAGATGATTCTCACTGAGAAATTAATTCTTGCTATGTGGAAACAACTGATGTAGCTAATATTTTAGCCTTTGTTTTTGTTTTGTCAAATTGTACAAAGTTTACTCACATTGTCAAAGACACAGGCATAACTAAACTTTACTATCTGAAATATTTCATTGGAAAATTCTGGGCCTTATTCTCAGGAAAGAAGGTTGCCATAGGGAGCTATCTAACAAAATACTGCTAATTCAGACTAAATTCACATGCCATACCTGGGTGACATGGGGATATTGGTGTTGGTGCTTGACCTCTCTGGAAGCCTTTCTAAAGATAAATCTAGTGTTATGCTGAAAAAAAAACTTTATGATTTCTTCATTGAAGCATAATCATAGTCATAGGGAATCTGGGAAGAAAATCTGCTGTTACTTTATATGTATTAACCAAATAATATTTAAATATGCTTTAAATATACATATACCCATATACATATACCTGTAACCGCGAGCGCACATGCATGTGTGTGTGTGTGTGTGTGTGTGTGTGTGTGTATATATATATATATATATATATATATAATAAAACAAAGCGACCACCAAGAGAAATCTATAAAACATATAGAGTTTAATCTACCAAGCTTTCGTCAAGTGCACTTGACATCATCAGGGTTAAAAAGGCAAATGCTGGGAAGGTTTATATACAGTCGTTCAATGCCTGCTTCCGGCTCCTGGAACGCGTAACCGGCCCCAGCTGATCCTGCCGCACTTCAAGCGTGCT